>NC_090066.1:3388598-3523598 GCF_038355195.1 Osmerus mordax
GTCGAGGTATTGGGGAAAATATAAACATCTACGTGAAATATGCGGGTTGTTTGGAGTGTGTGAGATATTACATGGTATGTAATATCTGTGTTGAATATATGGTCTGTTTATCTTAGGTTTTATATAGTGTGGTCAGTGGACACCAAGGATATGCCAAGCCATCTAACAGGTCCTGCTGATAGGGTGTTGATATATAGAAGGCACTGGTACTACGAAGCAACCATCTTTGTCTTCAGTAAATATGATGTGAAATGCTGCCACCTGTTGGAAAGACTTTCGCACAATTGACGGTGGAAGGGTTTTCTTTAGGGGTGAAACGATATACTCAGCTCACTATACAATACTTATCACGATACTGTGTGTACGATACAATACGTATCACGATACTGGGTGTACGATACAATACGTATCACGATATTTTGAACAAAAAAAATTATGAAACTGAAATTCAATTAACAGATTTATTTCCAAAACATTAAACATGTTCAATAATTTTCTTTGTTGTACATACAATTTTGTTAACTCAGTTCAAGCAATTTCTATGAATGCAATGAACGCATGACGCAGGTAGGTCGCGCACTGGTAGCTCAACCAATAGGATCAAACGGACGTCATATTGTAAAAATATTGCCATAACTTGCCATAAAACATTTTGTATTGCGATATATTGTTCCATGATATATTGTTACACCCCTAGTTTTTATTGCATAAATTATACAACATTTGGCTGTTTACACATTCTGGGATACACATGGAGATGCTACACAATCCACAAATACAACATTTTAGGAGATAGAACACAACATTCCAGAAGAAACATTCTTCTTTTTTTTTTTTTACCTGATGTTCATCATTGTTTGTACGTTTAACAGTGCAAATAAAAAACACAACAACAAACTTTGGCATTGCATATGAATAGAAAAACAAACACTAACTTATGCACATTGGTAACACAACCACATGGCACAGTGGGTCACAGACAGTTTAAACAGATTTCCTGACAAAATGTGCCTTTACCAGAATCATTGTGGTGTTTTTACCCCACAGTGTGTATATTCCATGTGAACATGGAGATAACGTAGATTCTCCAATATGGAGAGAGTCTTGTTGGACACAACAATCTGCAGCTGTCCAGGCCAGACTCAGGTACTAGACATAGATGAGCTGCTGTCATGCTTGAGTCTAGACCCTTCTGGAAGGCTCTGGCAGGTCAGCCTCTGTGTGTGCTAGTTAGACTGACTGCCAGTCTTTTGGTGAGCTGGTGTTGGGCCTTGCCACAGTAGGTGTGGGTGGTGTTCTGCAGTGCTGCCTCCAGGGGGCGCAGCAGAGAGCTGACTGGGTCCGCGTCAAACGAGTACTGAGGACAAGAAGAGCTGTCTTTCACCAGGTAACCACATCACAACACAACACTGCTGCAACAACACAACGTCAGTGATACATCTGTTAAGGATGACAGACCCTGAGGAATATACTTTGATTTACTTGTTCTTGTTTTACTGATGTCATGAGGCAATTAAAGTAAAAACCAAGCCTACTGTTTAATAATGAAGGGACTTTTACTACGCACACAGGAAATCAAATGGGTATTAGGTTTTAACCAAGGACTCATTTGCCTTGGGAGCGGCAGCTAGTATCAGGTCACAAAAACGACAGTGTTTTACGAGTACGCTCTCACATACTCTTTTCCACGCCTGGTCATAAAGCTGCATTTACAGTCGGAGTATTGATCTGGTGCTGATGATGGAGTGCTGTCCACATGGACACACACACACACGCACACACACACACGCACACACACACACACACACACACACTCTAGATGTAGCGTCAGCACTAAAACTTTACTGCTCATTCCTGGGCCTGGCTTTTACAGTGAGACTTTATTACCTGCAGAACAGCAGCCACACATGACCAGAGCAAGTGTGTGTGTGTGTGTAAGAATCTGCTGTAGGCCATTGTATATGGCCACGCCATTAAGCAAATCAAGCAATATCATTGACAAAAATTCGGAACAATGTATGTCTGTGTATATCTGTGTGTGATTGCATGCATACCTGCTTTATCGCATCGTATACAGCTCTGAATGCAGGTTGTTTGTTGTCATGGTAGACCCCCCTGTTGCCATGGAGGATGCAGACCCCAGCTTCCTCTGCTGAGACACAGTTGGAGCCGTAGATACAGTGGTCTGGGCGGTAGTTCCACTGGCATGACACCTCCATCAGACACTCTGGAGGACGGTATGGTGGAGTTAGATCTCATAACACAGCCTGGGGCTAGCAGGTAGGCTCACTGAGTTAAATGTGGTGTGTGTGTGTCTGACCAGGGTTGTGGTGGAAGATAATGTTAAGCAGGTCCTGGTCTCCCCAGGTGATGTTCAGTTTGTATTTCTGCAGCAGAGGCCTCAGTAGCTCCTCCCACCTGAGTCCTACGGACGTCATGTCATTCTGACCAGGCAGGACAGAAACACACGGTCAACAACCACCACTGCACTCAAACAGGATTGTGACTCTCTGATGCCACCTGGTGGTTCACCCTAGTGTCCATTCCTTAGCGTGAACCAGCTAACATACAGTATAGAGTGGAATAATTATGCATTCATTTAGTAAAGACTTGCAAACACTTCCAAAGCGATGTACGGACAGGTTTACTACTGCAACCTATTACTCTGCAGCCAAACACTCTACCACTGAGCTACACCCATCTACCAGTGTGAATTAAGGCATGACGTGTATGAAAGCAGAGTTAAATGTGAAACGTTGACCCCAGACCTTGAAGTAGGTGCTCCTGATGCGGGTCATGTTCATCAGCATGACCCCAGAGTTGACCCCGGTGCGTCCGTAGTACGGGTGTCGGGCGAAGCGGTTGTACCAGGCTATGCGCGGCTCCTCGTGCTCCGGCGCCATGGCAACCATCTGGGTGGAGTTGAAGGCGGTCAGGAACGCCCACAGGGCGTCGACAGGTTCCAGGAACACAACGTCAGAGTCCACGTAGAGCAGGGAGTCTACGTCTTTCAGGATGAGCTGAGGGTGAAGGGTGTGTAGGGGGGTGAGAGACAGAGACAGAGAGAGACAGAGACAGAGACAGAGACAGAGACAGAGAGAGAGAGAGAGAGAGAGAGAGAGAGAGAGAGAGAGAGAGTATATATATATATATAGGGAGAGAAAGCGTGAAAGACAGAACAGAGGAAAGGTAGGGAGTCAAAAAAACACATTAATTATGACCACATCCCAGGAAAGAGTTAACAGTCTAACTACTGGACAGGAGAGTGTGAGAGCCAATGAGTGTGAGAGCAGACATGGGCTCACAGGGAGGAAGAGCCTCTGGGAGGCGCAGGGTTTGAACAGCTTCCTCCACTCTGCAGCGTGCTCCTGGGGGAGGGTGATGGGGTAAAGCCTGTAGCTGAACCTGGAGCGCACATGGCCAGGCCAAGACTCCAACTGCAGCACAGGAGAGCAAGCATTTCAGACACGCACACACACTTCACACCATAAGTAAAGCAACTGTAGCACAGCCAAAAAAGACAGTACTATGCCGGTAGTAACTACCAGTGCTGTCATAGTATAAGCAGCATTACAGTCAGTACTTCCATGACTCAGTACAAGTCACCCACCGCCAGTGTGAAGCTGCTGTGCAGAAGCTCCTCAGAGAACAGGTGCAGGAGGAGCTGTTTGGAGCTGAGGAGCACGGCAGACTTGACCATGGTCAGGGTCTCCTCCAGCCTCTGGCCGCACGCCACCACGCCCAGGTGCATGATGGGAGCAGGACTGGGATCGCTCTCAACCCTCTGACGCATGATGTTCCTAAAAGAGAGAGACATGTGACCACTCTGAGGGAACTTCTGTTAGAGACAAACAATATGAACCCTGTTTCACTATAGAAACACTATGAGTTTCACTCAGTACACGTGACAAACCCTGGGTGTATGCTGAAATGAGTGTCACCACTTAAACAGGTTAGCTAGATTCAGGTTTATCCATGGTCTATCCACCCCCACTCTGGGAATGCTCTGGCTCTGTCACACCTCCAGAGATTGACACAAGGCTGAGAGGTAATTGGACAGGAGTGTGTTTTTGTGTGTGAGTGCCTGAGTGAGTTATAGAGAGATTATGTGAAAGAGTTACAGTTACAGAAAAAGAGCAACTGAGAAAACAAATGTGTTTGCAGAAGCTGCATCTCATTCAATTAGACCTATTAGTCAAATTACTACTGTATACTGATATCATTTATAACTGATAAGGGATGCAACAAGCTATTTAAAGGAACAAAATACACGTAGCCAACAGCAGACGCCAACGGGGACTTGTAAATAGCAACAACATGCCCATGCTTTGCTTAATATGCATTAAGTGATCGCTGGTCGATTGGCTTCAATGGAAGTTCAAACAGCAGAAACAAATGAAACATTTCCTTCAAGTGAGACCGGTATATTAGACAAATTGTCTATAAATACCATACCTGTTATTCCAATGTTGGCTCTCGGGGCCTTTTCTGTCTTTTAGCAGCTTGGTTCCTTGTCCGATGGCTCTCCGCTGGGAAGCAGCTGGCGACAAGAAAGTCATCCTACCGACGCCTCCTCCGTCCAACAGAGTCGAGTAGAACAGTTTACTGTACACGTACAATACCGATAACACTGCCAACACCGTGCACACGAGGAATGCACGAATGTATCGCCGCATTATCGAAAGTTAAATCGCTTTCAGAGCACACAGGCATGACACAGGACCGTGCTAGTACACATTTGGAAGGACTTTAGGGTCTGGGGGAGGGGTGAGAAAGACAAAAAAGTCAGGCCCTCCCCCTACGTGTAATTTATTAGCTGGGAAAATACACTTCTAACTACCTAAACCCCCTTTCACAGAAACAACTTAAATATGCACTCCTTTCACTCTTTTATCGTCAAAATATTTTATTACATCAAACTAGGAGTTATTTTGTTGCTTTGAATAGGAGGCTATTGTGTTTACCAGGTGGTGCTGATAAATCCCAGTAGATTTATAAAAGCATATCATTACTTTTAGACATTCAGAGCTATGCCTACTAAATAACTATTATTGCTTTTCTTTCATCTTCGACATATGTAACAGACTTCTTACCAATCACTAACCAGACAGAAAAAAAATCAGACAGCATACTTTTTGAATACATAATTTCATTAATTTTCTTTCGTTAATCTTCAGACATGAACCTATATTTTCATACATTTCTAAACAGGAAAGTTTGGTCAATCCAAATAATGTAAAAAACAAAACAAAAATAAAAATGGTGAGTGTGACATCAATGGTACCAGGTGGTTTAACGTGGACACAACAAAAAATGAACATTGTTAACCAACAAAATCTTTCTCATTAATCCACGTCTAGTCCCAGCTAGTGTAGTGAACCAATTAGAATATATTTAAAGTCTCCATTGTGACACAAGAAATAACATTTCCTCACATGTTCTCCCAGAATGCAACAAGTACTGAACTCTGAAACACAATGTCATGCCTGGAGAATGGTAACACTGTTGGGATGTCTAACACACCAATTCTGTACAACAGGTCATAGGAGATCAGGTTTATCAACATAGAATATAACAACTGTTTCAACCTAAAGTTACCTAAACTGGAATTTTATTCAAATGTTTCTTCAGAACCTGTAGTGTATTCCAGAAGCCAGACAAACCAATGCCTGCAATAGGGGAGTCTGCTGTTCCTCGTGGACCATAATCTTGCTAACTAAGCACAACCTGTAGCTGCTACATGTACAGGTCCAGAATTAGCCAGGCCGGGAACCAAGTTCTAAACAATGAATCTAGAACCATTCACTACAATTTAGAACAAAGACTCGTCCAGAAGTAACATTATGGTTTAATAGATAGGGTCCCTTAGAGTGGCTAGGATTGGGGGTTGAGGTCCAGAGTGGGAGTTGGGGGTGCCAGGTTGGAGGTTGAGGTCCAGAGTGGGGGTTGGGGGTGCCAGGTGTGAGGTTGAGGTCCAGAGTGGGGGTTGGGGGTGCCAGGTCGGAGGTTGTGGTCCAGAGTGGGGGTTGAGGTTGCCACGTTGGGAGTTTAGGTCCAGGTTGGCATTGCGGAGAGGGTGAGGTCAAATGTAGAGGGTTGGTGACTTCAGAGGGATTTGGGCATGGTAAATCCATTATGGGAGATGGGGGGTTGGGGTTGCCAGGTTTGGGGCCTAGTGTAGCTCTCCATTGACGGAAGAGGCCTCACCCCTGGGTGAGGATGACCTAGAGACCCCCCTCTCTGTGTTGTCTGAGCTGGAGCCACTCTGGTTGTGGTGGTCTGCGGAGACTGAGGTTGTGGAGGTGGTGGTGGTGGATGTGGACGAGGGCTTAGGCTTCTCCTTAAAGTCTGTGATAATGACAGTTAGATCTCCCACCGTCACCTCCAGGTGCTGAGCGCTGCTCCTGTCAATGTTCTTTAACCTCGGCCTATGAAGGGGTGGGGAAAGGGAGGGAAAGTAGAGAGGGATATTTAAATAGAAAAACCAGCGAAAAACCTAACATGCAATTCTTCAATCCCATAATATCCAGTACAACCATATAACGTATATATATATATTTTTTTAAACTATACACGCATACTTTGTATTCTAATCTGCCCTTTATAGAAAACCCTCTATTTTGTCTTAGCTTGAAACGCTCACCTCATCTTCTTGTGGTTGTTCTTCTTTAGTGTTGGTTCCTTATCATGTCTCTCTTTCTCAGTTCTCTCCTTTTTCTCCTTCTTAGGCTGCGTGGGAGAAGCAAACTGTGGCGTTACCTGCTGGGAGACTAACTGAGAGACAGGGCGAGGCTTCCTGTGGGGACGGTGGAAGAGGAGAGGACAGAAGAGACGATTAAGGTATGAACACATCAACATGTCTGGACATGGTCCTGTGAGTGGACCGAGAGGCAGGAGGCAGCTAAAGCAGCGGTTTGTCCTCAGACGTGGATCTCTGTGCGCAGGTTTAATAGGCTTGTCCATCCTAACATACGGCCGTAGACATGCAGTCACCTTGAAGTCAGCAAAGTGGCACCTGCTGAGTAATAATAGTACTGGGATGAAAGACCACAGAGAGATGTGGAGTATTATGAAACCACATACTCTTGTCTGGTAGATGCACTTGCAACCACTTCCACCCTCATCTGAAATAACTTATGAATCTTCTGAAATACCGGTATACACAAGAGTTAAGCATTTGCTCCAGGAAGCACTCCATGCATACATGAGGTCCTGCTTGCTTGTCTGACTTGAGTACTGGCAGATCTACCCGGAAAACAAGTGTTGAAAGACCCATCTGTTGTCTCACCATAGTGGGAGGGGAGAGAGAAAAAACCTGTAACTGCAGAGTGATCTCCCTTTTCAGTCTGTCACTCACCCACACACACACACGCACGCACGCACACACACACGCACACACAGAGCCCTGCAGGCATCCAGAGTAGACCAGGAAAACAGTCTGATAGCACTGGTGTGGCTGGATGACCTGAATCCACGTTCATCTAGAAAGTGTAGCCATGATAGGATATGGTGGTACAGACTAGTATGTAAATGAATGTGCTGGCCTATATACAGTACAGAGCTGAAGCCAGGGATCCTCACAGAACACCACCGCAGAACTGCTGACACGTTTAAATCTCTTTTAGAACGCTGGAATGCAATTCAGAAGAGAATTTCTGAGGATTGTCTTGACATAACCCAGTTACAGGGCGATTATGATGTTACCGTGGAGATGTTATCGAAGCACAACATAGACCTAGAGTCCAATTACACCACAGGGGGTCTGGACTGAATCTCCCTCTCACTCTGTAACACTCTAAACGCAGCTGCCTGTTGAACTATGTTTGTGTGTGTATATGTGAAGATGTGAAGATATCCAGATCGATAGTCAACAAGGCCAACAGTTTTGTAATAAATGAATGGAGTCGCACTTAGAAATCAAAGATGAGGTTAAGGAAAAACACAGTCTCTTATCTTTCTATCTTTTGAACTATTTGTCTGTCTGTGACACATCCTGCAGTCCTGGAAGATCAATGGGCCTACTCGTTTCTTTGTTTTGTTCATTATTGGACTGGTGCTATGCAAAACTGTCTCTTACAAGAATACAATATTTCATTCCATTTATGCATTTCCTACTCCCGTCCCCAGTCTCTGTATTTCCTAGAAGATGACACTACCAAGAGATAACAGTGAGATGAGTAACACACTGTTCCAAGTACCCAGAGCCCCAACAGATCAGACACCTGGTGTGTGCGTATGTGTATGTGCTCCCTGTCAGCAAGTTCTGCGTGCTGCATGTGGGAGAGAATCCAACTTGATTAATGTCTCTCTCTGCCTGAACATGTCACTTTTACTCTGTGTGGCAAGGTGTGTGTGCATGTGTGTGTGAATGTTTGTGTGCATGTGTGGGACAGTGAGTTTGTAACAGATGGCTCTCACTCTCCTGTGGTTTATAACACTTCCTAAGCCCCCCCCATTCTCACACACACACCACGCACCCTGGCTCCAACATTAACACCATCATGGTCTAGTGAGAAGGAATGAGGATGCTTTTCTCTATGTGTGTGTGTGTGTGTGTGCGCGTGTGTGTATTTGTAGAGGTGAAGGAAAAAGCCTGAGTCAGATCACCCACGAACCCACCTCCACAAACAAAAAACATTGTAGGCTAACTGGTGGAAACGTTATACTCTGATACAAGCTACTGCTTTCCTCCTGGGCCTGATGAGTCAGAGCACTCAGATTAATGGGCAGGTGGTGTATGTGTGTGGGTGTGTGTTGTGCTGTGTGGGTGTGTGTGTTGTACTGCGCTGTGTGCGTGTTTGTGTGCTCGCAGGGGAAGGTCAAATACAATTTGCTCCCAGTACTCGGCTGCGGAATATGTTTTTGGCTTTGTGTAGTGGCTTTGTTTGTTTTTAAACCCCTCTGATAGCTCAATAACTTGTCAGCTGTTGTCAAATGAAAGAGACAGCCGTGAGGATGTGATCTTGTGCTGTGGCCTCTACGGGCACATAAACATCTCCTCTCTCCCTCGTCCTCTCACCCTCTCTCTTAATGAGTCAAAATCCGAATGGGCTCTTGTGATTGGTGTGCTTGATCGCTGGCTGAACAATGTGCTTCCAGTGAGTCTGCTGTTCTGGCGTTGCTGAAGCTCAGCTTCATAAAACATTCATCTTCATCCTTTAACTGCTGTCCGCACGCAATCTCCTACACAGCTGCCTCTCCCTCCCTCTCTGCTCCCTCACCTCCTCACATTTACTTATTCCCCCTGCCCTCCTGAGTTCTGTGACTGTGGATTCCTTTAGGAGTAAATGTTATGAGACTAAGATAAAAGGACCTTATGACTGACACACTAAATACAAGACCAGCTCTGACTCAATGTCCTCAGACATGATACTAATACTACTAACATGGCAGACAAAGGAATCCTATAATCTCGTCTGTCAGCCGTATTACCAGAGTCTTCTATGAGCCACAGCACCATAACTGTATGTGTGTGTTTGTGTGTGTAGTCAGGATGGCAGGAAGTCAAATTCAGGCATGTCCCTGTAGCTTCAACTCAGGCTGTTTTCCGGTGCCAGGGCCTTCTGTAGGGTAATCAGGACAGATTTGCCTATAGTGTACAAAGGACAAGCATAACCTCCTTACAGCGCTCTCTCTCTCTCTCTCTCTCTCTCTCAGTGTGTGTAGGTGTGTGCGTGTGCTGAACCCCCCTGGCTGCTTTAATGTCCTGATGAGATCGCTGTGTCTCTGATGACAGCTCCCTGATTAAGCCGTTGCATACTAATGAGCTCTGGGTGTCTGTCTGGCAGCTGGTGTGGCACCCTCTTTTCAGCTAGTATCCCTCCACACACACACACACACACACACTACGAACGAGGCAAATTGCATCTGCACAGTTAACTGCCTCATTTAAAAAACGTCTCTTTCAAACTGGGATAATTGGTGGAGCATGGAGGAGGGAGATAACGTTCAAGCTCTGCTAGAGAGACCAGACACGGAGCTCTGTTCTTCCAAGCTGGAATGCCTTTATGGAACACTGTGTCAAAGGAAGACAAGGCTAGTGTCATCTCTTCAGAGTGTGAGTCAGAGGCCCTGATGTCAAATAGAAGCCCCAGGGCAGAGCAGAGAGACAGACCCCCCTCCCCCCTCTCTGCAACCAAAACATCACACCACAAGATGGATGACAGGAGGGCAGCCATGATTACACACTCACCTCCCACCCCACCCCCACCAGCCCGTGGAGATATTGTGGTGTCACCAGCCTCTTCCTGTCTACTGAGGTGAGATCTACTAGCTTGCTAGGTGAGGTAGCAGAAGGGATATCCTCTAACCATACCGGATGATCATCCATCTAACACAGCCACAACTCAGCTCTATCAATGAGACTCTCTGGCATCTGAGAAGGGGGAGATAGGAGGTCCATATGTTGGCTACTTAAAGACGCCGTTTGGGGCTGTAGCCTGGACAAAGACTGGGTGGTGATCATCTGCCAGGACTGATATATGTAATTGGATAGTTAAGACTGTGTTCATATTATATTTGCATGTATTGTGAACATTAAATACGCCTTTACAAATACCATAAATGTACTAATCTGCATTATTCTGTAATAAATAAATAGGTTAAATGGCTATAAACTACCGAGAGGGGCTGCTCCGTCGGTAGAAAAAAAATATTTCCCCCATTAACGTTGCCCTAGGCCCGCCTATTATCCTGACGTCTCACTGTTTTGAAATGTAAGTAACAAACATTATCTGAGATGTTATCGTGTTAAGTCTTTGGTACTTACAATAAGTACGGTGTTGAGTAATGCAAATGGGTTGTAATATTTAAGCTGCAACTACGAAAAGCAATTGGTATTTAAAGACGTATTTGTTACATTTACTATCGACAACACAGAACTGATTCAGACTACTTACCGTGTTGACGTTCCTTTCCTGACATCGCACATCATGCATTTGAAAGCCTCGGCAGTGTTCTTGTACGTACAGACACTACAATCCCAGTATGCCTCGTCTGAAGAGGGCTTCGGTTGACGCTTCGGCCTTCGAACAAAACAAACGGACAGAGATCACTTGCACATCCCGACAGACGGTGCTGTGAGTGCGTGTGTTTGCAGCCTTCTCAATCGCCGTTAAACATCTGGAAACGTTCCATTTAGCGTCGAAACGGATACGGTTCACAAGGCACGAGCTGGTCTGACACCGTAATAAAACAGACAGTCCGCCATGGTTGCTACACTGTATCCCTCACTCTCACACACATACTCTGAGACACTCACACATTACCCCTCCAGACACACACACACACACATCGTCGCAGACACAAGCACACACACACCGATCCTGGACTGTTTCAATAATGTGTGCTAATATCCACTGCCTACTATCAATGTCACAAAAATAGTGAGCAGCTACTTACCTTGTAGGACTTCTCTTGTCTCCCATGCTATCAAAAGTTAGTTTGTGGATGTTTAAATAAGGACGTAGTCCTTATATGTTGATAAAGCGATGCGCCCGAACCGCACGGCTTCAGCTGTCGTGGAAACTCCGGTTGGCGAATTATCACGTGACGCACTCCCTCCAATCAGATTTCACAGCATTTCCTGTCGCTGTGAACAGGTCCAACATTCCTGATGAACACCGATGAGTGATTCTCATTTAAATCAAAGGGCTTTTAGCCATTTGGTCGACATAATACAATAAAGAGCATTCAGTGAGATCTCCATTATATTATTATTCATCATCTTGGAGATAAGCTTTTGTTGAAACGTTTTATTTCCAAACATGGACAACAATAACAGGGAGCAGTTACATCAATGATATTTACAACTAAGTTTTAGTGGAGAGTTAGATACTGAGTCAATCTCTGACCACAACCATGGAGTCAAACTCCATCCCCAATCATCTTACCACTGGTCATCTGCCACGTCAGGTAGACAAATGTATAAATATACCAAAAACATACTGTTACACTGGACTTACTCTAACCTCTCATTGCCATGTAACCCCACATTATCCTCTCGTAAAAAAAAAGATCTACAGCGTTGTCAACTGTCTTTTGGCCATAGTCTCTCAGACCAGACCTTCTCAGTCACTCAGTTCCTCCTCGTCACTGAAGTAGGCGCTCTTCTTGATCCGAGGCTTCCTGGAGTCGTCCGACGTAGACGCCTGAGCAGCGTCCTCTGCAGCGAGGGCTGTCCGTTTCCTGCGACACTCCTCCTCCTCGATGCGAGCTTGCTGAGGGGACAGGAAGTCCATGTGGGGACAGGAAGTCAGGGGGGGGGGGGGGGGCGAAGCAGGGCATGGAACACTAGAAGTAGCTGTGATGGGTCATGCTGTGTGTGTTCCAACATTGATCTCATTTGAACTGACCTGAAAAGCGATGGCCTGACTCAGACTGTCCAGAGCTGGATCCTCACCCTCCTCTTCACTTTCCTCTTCTGGACTGATACAAAGCAAAATATGCAAATATATAACTGGTGGGAGGAGTATGAAATTACAGAACAGTCCAAAATGCACAGGGAAGCAGTGTGTGCATATCAGCGTTGCTGGCTTGTCTACTTTATTACTATACTATATGTATGTATATATGTATGAATGTAAATTCCACGTACACTTCCTCAGGCTCCTCAACCTTTTTCTTCTTCTTCTTTTCCTTCTTCTTCGGGGGATCTCGTTCTCCCAGCATGTTCTTGGGGCAAGCGTAACTCAGGTGACCCGTATCCTACAACACAAGCCCAGTCATATTGTCATTTAGTCATTTAGCAGACGCTCTTATCCAGACCGACTTACAGTAAGTACAGGGACATTCACCCCAAGGCAAGTATTTGTGAAGTGCCTTGCCCAGGGACACAACGTCATTTTGCACAGGCAATCAAACCAGCAACCTTCTGATTGGTAGCCCGATTCCCTAACCGCTCAGCCATCTGACACATCTGACACCCATCTTGTGTTAGATACAACTCAGCATCTTCAAACCCAATATTCTATTGATGAGAAGGACAGGTATCAGACAGGATTATCGGACGGCAACCTACACCGCACTCGTAGCATCTCGATTTGTCTGCGTAGTTACGTCTCCTGATGAACTCTGTGGCGCGCCCGTTGTCGACGGCGATACTGGCTTTTACCGTGCGACCGAACAGCTGAGTACAGACAGAGAGAGGGAGCTGAGTAGCAGCCAGGAACACATCAGCGGATCCAGGATGAAAGGGACTACACTGTTCATGTTGACGTATTTCTAGAAAACATAACATACCTGTTTGTTGTTTAGTGACCTAAAACAGTTCTGTGCCGACTCTTTATCCAGGAATAGAACAAACGCCACTCCTTTACTTCTGCGTGTTTCTTTATCTTTCACTATGGTCACTCTGAAAGAATCAAATTTTATTTGACCACAGTTCAATTACCGATAAAACTGTATTGTAAAGTCTGTTTGACATATGCACTCTCTCCAAAATGAACTTACTTTACAACTTTGCCATATTTTGTGAAGAGCTGTAAAGTGATGAGGAAACACTTTAATAGCCATCATCAAGGTATACAATTCTTAAGGTATACAATGATTTCTCCAGCTCTCTCACACACAGACATACATGCACAGACAAACAGGAGATCGTTTTACTATCAAGTGGGTGGGGTGTGAATATCATACCTTGTGTAAATCATTGTTGGTTAAAGAGAAAGGCAGGTTTGACACATAGACTGTGCTTCTGCTTGGTGCCAAACCCCCACTCATATTGACGAGACTCTAAGGGTACAACTCTATAAAATACAGTGAATTATTTATAAAATACAATCTAATATGGTCCTCATAATGTAGTTTAGTTGGTCAGCTATAGCTAGATGGCTTCAACAGTAAAATAGTTCCACAGCTAGCAAGCTAAATAACTAGCTAGCTAAATGGTAGATATTCTGTTTAATCTTCCAGTACCTACCGAACATGTATTGGCGAAGTATCGGTCTTCGGGCTAAATATTCGCTATTTGCTGCAAAGCCATCCCTCAATAACGTTTAAAATCGTGCAAAAATGGGACACCTAAAGATAGTAAATAGGCGCAGTAAAATGACGCACAACGGTTAGAACAGTGATCTGACCAATGACAAACTGCAACAACCGGAAAAGGTGACTAAATGGCAATGATCAGAAGATTCGGTCATACTTTTGCGATCGTAAATCTTTATTTATAACATAATTTACTTGGACTTGCCATGTGATATTCATATTGTTATTAGGTATCAGTGTGTGATAAATATAGTTTTCTTAAGTCTGTTTAACGTAATTGTGAGAACAAAGCATGGACGGCTGTGCAGCAGTGTACAACGTTTCAGTGAGGGATAGCTAGCTAGCTAGCTATCTTAAAGTTAGCATATTATTGCTACTTGGTGAGTCAAATTACGTGCACATTACATATACAAAGCTATCCTGGTTAGTTACGTCGCTGTTTGCTAAAGTTATGATATCCAGCATATCACTAGTTTTTTTTCAGTTGTATGTTTCATGTTTAAATTTCTTTAAAAGTCTCCCAGCGCTTGCTTTCTACCGGGTTGCCAATCATGCTCCATCAGTTGCTGTTGACTGTGCAGAAGCGATATGATTAATTGTCTGACACTATTAGCTGCTTACAATTAGCACCATTAGCTGCTGCTGTATAATCTGCATACATGTAATCCTCCATCTTCTCCACAGTTCGTTTTGAAGATTTGGATTAGGTAATCATCAACAAATTCCTCAAACTCTTGAACTAACAAGTAAGTAACACACTTTTGCGAAGCTGATCAAGGTTTTATATTCGTGTAGAGCGAGTTAGAACATCAATAGTAAGCGAGATGTTATGTGTCTCTTCAAAAAATGTAATGGGCAGGATCTCAATGAAACAAGAGATCCAACACCAAATGTGTATGCATGCATTTCAACTGCATCCGTTATAGCAGCCTCATATCCTACACAATCAAAACATTTGTAAAAATAAAATCAGAGCTTGGTGGAAGCTAACTGCCTGATTGTTCTGTTGAATGTTCCTCTTAGTGGCATATAGGAGGGAACGGAACATCCGCGAGGTGTATGAGGAACGCTTCATACAGGACAGAGCGGTGAGTAATGCGGTTTCAAACACAATCCGTTAAAGTGAAAGGCCTGCATGTAATCCTAACCTGTTCCCTGTGTTCGATGGTAGGGGCCGTACCCTCGTGGCCCTGGAGCACCGGAGAGGAGGTCGAATTTAGGTCGGCCAGAGGAGGAATATAGCCGGGCATTTGAGTACGAGAGCCCAGCCCGCTTCTACCCCAATGGAGGCGCCCCACGCAGTTACCATGGCGAGGAACAGAGAGGCTACCATGGCGATAGCCTGCATTTTCCGACCGAGCGCAGGGCTGTTCCTCCCGCTAGAAGAGTAAGTTGAAAGTTGTACCCCAGACTTGAATATGAAATACTCGCAATAAAGGCTTTTAAATAAGAATCCCCCTGTTTAAGTATTTTTTCCTAGCAGCACTCGGTCCATGTGTCGTGTCCCATCTCTTTATAAGTCTGAGAGGTCTGGTTAGTCTCAGCTCAGCCATGGTTGTTTGTACCTACCCTCCATACAGTTATCTGGGAGTGGCAAGCATGGGATGAACCCATGCCCAGTCCTTCAGTCTATTCTGACCTCTGACGTCTGTGGATGTTTCATCTTTTCTGTTACTGCAGGAGGACCCATACCTCTACAGAGGACCCAGAGAGGAGCCACACACAACACGCCAGATGGACTTTAGGTAGCTTTGACTTTAACTCCTGGCCTGCACACCCACACAGACGTACATACACACACACACACACACACAATCGTACATACTCACACACTGAGGCATTCACAAAGGATGTTTGTTGGTGTCATGTCAGATGGCATCTTTAGGTACTGACTGTAAGGCAGCATTGGTGGGTCATTATCAAGCTCAGCAGAAGCCTGAAAACGATCCCTCCATTTGAATCAGGTGTGTCGGAGCAGGGAAACATCTAGAACACGTAGGGCAGGGGGCCTCGAGCACCAGGATTGAGACCCACTGGTGTAAGGACAATAGTTACCATTAGGGGGCAGCATTGCTCCATATATTTAGTTCTGAGCAGCTCCTTCAACTCATTTCAGCAGCGTGTTTATACTTTATGTGCCACTCCTGTGTGTGTGTGAGATGATTGTTTACACAGCACCATTAATCACTGTCAGCCCTGGCCCACTTAGACTTGTCTCTGCATGCTCTCTTGTCCTGGGACAACCCCTCAGACTCAAAAACACACATTTGCTTGTAGCCGGGGAGTGTGCTTTCTCTTGAGTTGTATAATAAAGGCAGTCCAACAGTTTCAGAGACTTGATTCTCAAGCCCCAGACCTGATCACAGTCCTGTATGCCTGTCCTTACTCAGTCTGTTGTTGGCTGTTCAGTTCTGCTCAGAGTGATGAAGCACAGATAAACAGCTTTGTTCTACAGCAGTTATAACTGTCTGAGAATGCCAACACGCTATTAAAACCTGTGACCGTATTTGGTCAAGCAAAAGCCTTGAGTAGCATTTTGAATAGCTTGAATTTTTATTTTCCCCCAGACGGGTAGGTAGGTAAAGTTATGTACCTTTTTATTGATGCCTCACTCTGTGTGTGTTTGTGTGTGCGTGTGTGTGTGTGATTCCTTCCAGAAGCAGCAGCAGCCGCGCTGCAGCCCCCCCCAGCGTGCGAGGTCAGATGTACCCCGCCCCCCGCTCCCTTTCAGCCGTGGTGCCAGAGGGGGGTGATGACACTCTGATGCAGGCCATCCTCAGCCTGGACAGAAGGTACACACACACACACACTCTCTCTCTCAACCCACAGTGCCTTTGTGGATGGTGTTACAGCGTCATGAATGTCACTTAGCAACCCATGGTGTGGTTCTTCCCCCCCGCCCAGCGAGGAGAGAGATCCCTACAGGAGGAAGGGTCAGTTCCCCCCCCTGAGGGAGCGCTCCCCCCAGCGCAGAGACGTACCCCCCTCCCCCCACAGTCGCTCCGGGTCCTCGGTCAGCAGCAGAGGGTACTCCCCAGACAGGGCCAAGGGGCTGGCCTACCCCCCGCAGGGAAAGAGTATGTACCCCTTCTGTATTCTCCTCAGCCTCCGAAATCAGTCTCTCTCTAGTCCCCCCCCTATCCTATCTCCATGTCTCTTTCGTCCCCGTGTGATGATGTCACTGGCGTTTCAGGTGTGGACTGTCCCCAGGGACACGGTGGAGGAGCAGATCTCCTCTGGGGGACACTGTACCCCCCGCAGGCCGGACATGACTACCTGGGTCTGTACTCTCAGCTGGACCGGCTCTAGCGGCTGACCTAAGACCAGCTCGGCATTTCCCATCTGGCTAGTTCAGACTAGGGGCTGGGAAGGTGGTGCTGGTCCTAGACCAGAACCTGCAGGGCCACCCAGTCTGTAGAGCTTTCTGTGTTGTGCTGTGTAGCCACCACTCCCTGGAGGGGACATCCAGTGGTCTCACACTATTTGTTTGTCCAATGTCTGACCTTTGACCTCACTGTGTCTTAAATGCCAGGGAAATGTTGAGGTGCTACTTCAGAATCTGGACCGGCAGATAAAGTGTTACCCCAGCCTGCCCCTCCAAAGCCATTCACGTGTCGTACGGACAACTAGCAGTCTTTTGCCTAATCTCCATGCCTACCACAATATATCGAACATCCCATAATAGTGCCATGTCATCTAGCCCCCCTCGTAGCAGTAGTGGGATACATGATGGTATTGTGGAAAAGACATGACTGGGTCTGCTTGGTCCCCCTCAGTATGCATATACTGATATTCAGATTAGAGTACTGTCTAGAGTAGAAAACCTGGTGAGTAGAGTACTGTCTAGAGTAGAATACCTGGTGAGTAGAGTACTGTCTAGAGTAGAATACCTGGTGAGTAGAGTACTGTCTAGAGTAGAAAACCTGGTGAGTAGAGTACTGTCTAGAGTAGCTGGTGAGTACTGTCTAGATTAGAGTACCTGTGAGTTGAGTAGTTATGTGAGGTGACCAGAACAGCTGGTAGAGTTAGTCATCAGACTGCCTACCTGGTGTGTAGAAGCTGACAAATCATGTCCTCTCATTTGTCTCTCTTGTCTCCCTCACCTCTCTCTATCCCCCCATGTCTCTCTCCTCTCCCTCCTCTCTCCCTCATCTCTCCACCCCCTGTCTCCCTCCTCTCTCCCTGATCTCTCCACCCCCTGTCTCTCTCTTCTCTCCCTCACCTCTCCTCTCTCTATCCCCCCACGTCTCTCTCCTCTCCCTCCTCTCTCCCTGATCTCTCCACCCCCTGTCTCCCTCCTCTCTCCCTGATCTCTCCACCCCCTGTCTCCATCCTCTCTCCCTGATCTCTCCACCCCCTGTCTCCCTCCTCTCTCCCTGATCTCTCCACCCCCTGTCTCTCTCTCTTCTCTCCTGCAGACAAAGACAGACCAGCAGGCCTTTCTGTCAGTGTGTCCAGAGATGGTTCACCTCAGAGCACAGCGTCCACCTCCAAGGTGAGCACTGTCTGACCCTCCACACACACACACACACACACACGCATGTATGAAGACACACACAAAACAAAGGCCTCTTCCCCAAGACAACGTTGAAGCATCTGTTAAACACTTCCAGATGCTTCCGCAACGTCAGTGCAATCCCAACTTCATCAAAGTGTCTGCTGCTGGGTTTGTTCGTAAATATTTGCCCCCCGAACACGACCCTGTGTTCAGTAGCCCAGAGATCAGAGAACACTCCCACACAGCAGGAGCACTCACTCAGGTCCCCAATGTGTGTGCTTTCTACTGAGCGTCGTAAAAAATAAAATAACGCCCTCCAGTCGACTGCTGTGATGAAAGATGCTTTTAGAGACCCTGGCCTCTTCTTACACACGCGCGCGCTACACGCACACACACCCCAGTGTTAGATCTGGTCAGCTCAGACAGGCACGGTCACAGGGTCGAGATGAAAGGGCTCGTTCTACGTTCCAACAAGTGCGGCAGGGCGCTCTGTCTACAGGACACACACACACGTCACATGGGCAGGACCCTGGTCTGAAAGGGTGTGTGAGGTCTCGGGCTGTAAAGCCAGGAGAAAAACTGGCAACCTCTTCTGAGAAACCATACCATGAAGCATGCAACTCTTTATTATAACTTTATATACCATCTCCGGATCATGATGTTTTGGGTCACACAAGCCGTCATCGGAAGGGAAGATGATCTGAGCTTCATTAGACGGTGCCCCAACAGCTTCACATCTTGGGCTGTAAATCCACCAGATCCCCAAGGCAGGCTAACGTCCCTGGATCAAATGTGAATCCCCCTCCACCCCTCCACTGTCTGTGGCCCGGTCCAGAAAGTGGGAGTCTGCCTTGCTCCTCCAAGGCTAAGAGGCTGCTCTGTGTCTAACGAGGTGGAGACAGATATTGAGTCATCACCGTTTCCTCCCGTGGACCGAGAGCGATGTTGTTCTTGTGAGTCATGGTCAAGATCACCCTATAAGAGCCCCGCTCTCTCCCTCTCTCCTCCTGCTCTCTCCCTCTCTCCTCCACGTCTCAAACACACGACTTCAGGGGAAACGGAACAGGGGATAATTGGATGGGTTTACGAGCCGTGTTTGTATTTTAAGACACTCTTGGCCTCTCAACCCCTCTAACTATTTTCTCTCGTTTTGTCTTCTTTCGTGGCCATCTGAGAGGGGACGTGATAAGATATGAAGCCTGTGCTTGATTTCCTCCATCCATGAGCACATTCAGTCATGCGTGACCGGCTCCCCTCTCCTGGCCTAGCCCTCTAGAGCCGGGGAGAGAAAGATGGAGATGATCTGGAAGCGTAGATGGAGGAGGTGGATTTAGACGGAGATGCAGGAGAATAGAAGAGTCTAGATGCAGTTGTCCATGTTGGTCCCGCTTCTCCCTCTGACACATTGAGCCCAGTAGATGCTCCAGGCTCTGTGGTTTGATATCAGCCCAGAGTCTAGTGGACTGAGACAGGCTATACTGCATGGTTATCCATCTATATCATGGGTATGTGGTCGGATCCTTGATGTCCATCTACAAGACCCGACCTTTGGTTCAACAATCTGGTCTCCCGTGATTTCTCTTCGTGAATGGTCGTCGGTATTTGTGCAACACGGTAAGCTTAGGGAAAGATTATTATTTTTTGCTTCTGTCTGACCCATGTTCTCTGTGTGTGTGTCCGTCTTTCGGTCTTGTCTGAACCCCAGGAAGAGGCACATGTGCTGGACGGAGACCGCAACGAGGTGCTGGGCGCTCTGGATGAAAGCCACAAGATCTTGGAGGACTTCAAGGAGAGACGAGCTCAGGCCATCGCTGCCAAGGCTCACGAGATCGAGAAGGTGAGGAACGTTTCAACAGACACGCTCTGGCTCTCTGGTTCCCCTGGCCCTACTCCATAGCCACTCCCCCTCTCAGTTTAAGGATCACTGCTCCAGGCTCCCCCAGTTCTCTAATGAAGGCCATGCCTGCACCATTGGGCCTACTGCTGCTTTACTGGACCCATTAAACCTGAGACAACTCTGCCGTGGGGCCCACTGGGCCCTCACACGGAGCTGCGCCTCAGAGCCCAGTGTCGCTAAACTGTCGACAGTGCATCTTGCAAACAGTTTTAGACCTTTTCTTGACTCTCACTCACTTGCACGCCCAGTGTTTTCACATACACACACACACACACACACACACAGAGGGTAGTTGACTCTGGTTTGCTCTCCCCATACCATCTCTGAAGTGCTCTCTGCACATGCCAGATGTTTAGCTTTGCCCTCTATCTGGTCTAGCCATCTCATCTCCCACTGCACACTATACCTAGCCGTGTGCTTCTAACATCCTCACACACACACACAAATCCTCTATCAATCACCCCCTCATAACCTCCGTGGTCCCCTCCCCTCAGAGGTCAACAGCTTGCCATTGTTTGTGATTGGGTAAACAGGGGAGGGGCAACGGAAAGAAGGGGGAAGTAAACAGGAAGTTCAGCCCGCTTTAGGAAATACTTTCCCAGCACACCTCACTGTGTGGTGCTGAGCTGCGATAAGTGCTTCCCCCAGAGCTAGATGAATGGCTATTCTGGCCCTCTCCTTCTCACATCAGTCTGGCTAGCTGACTGTTTAGCTGACCCCATGACCTCTGGAATGTCCAGACACACAGGGAGCGCTCCCACATTAGCTGTGGAGGACAGATGATGTATGGGACGTCTAGCTCAGCCGAGGAGTTCCTGTTCCAGGACAGGCCTGTGCAGCAACGCTTCTTGTTGCTTCCTGACAGACAGGGCAGCTTGGCTCTCGCATGCTGCCTTATGTAACTATTTTTTTCTAAACACATTGTGTTATTAACGTGTGTGTGTGTGTGTGCAGGTGTTCAGGCAGGACTGTGAGACCTTCAGCATGGTTGTGAAGATGCTGGTTGATAAGGACGCCTCTCTGGAGTCTCAGCTGCAGATGCCTCTCATGGAGAACATCGTGGAGCTCCGTGAGCGCTGCTTCAACGACCTCAAACACTTTGTGTCCGAGCTGGACCAGGTGGTACTGCAGGAGCCCTCTGTGTGAGCGGCCGACCAATCACAGCACACCTTCTAGAGAGAGAGAGAGAGAGAGAGATGCTTGGAAAGTCATGGCCTTTTCACAGAGACGATGGCCAAATGTGAGCCGACTTACTGCGGCCCTACAGATAGGAAGTGAATACTGCGTGTCGGAGCGACACGATGACCTCTGCCGGGTGGTAGCTAACCAGGAGATTAAACCTAACACCATCCAATGGATAGAAGTGGACCACCAATGTTCTCATGTTCGGCATTAAGCTCTGTACATTTGAGATGAAACAGTGTTGAACTTATTTTAATTTTACCAGCAGAGGGTATTGGTTGTACAATGTCCTGAGCGGCCTCAGAACAGGAGTTCAAACACCCTCAGCAAACAATTTACAAACCTTCTATTCTTCTGTTTCCATAGAAACGGTCACATTGAGCCAGTCTTTGTGGCTCTCACTCCAGGGTTTAAGGAGAGCTGTTGTAGGTCATCTGATAAAGACCTCTAGCTTCAAAATATATGTTTATAGTGTGTTATAAATTTGGCCTTGCAACCTCATGTAATGTAACAGTACCTGTAATACCCGTCTTGACAGCTGTGTATGGATTTAGGACGCTCTAACCAACCACTCTGATTTGGTGGTGGTTATGACTGTTTTTCCTGACAACGGATTTGATTGTTTGTGTTGCGTTATGTTGTTTAAAAGACATTGAAAAAGAGCGATGAATAAAACAGGAATTTGAAATGCACATCCTTGACTCGACCAGCCTCCAGTCTTTAAACCCCAGGTACATCGTGGAGATCAGAATCATATAACTATGTGAAGGTGAAGTCCCACATCTCACATGACCACAATGTCACTTTTAAGTTAAAATAAACAATTTAAAATTGGGATTTGAACCCAGGCTGTTGCGGTACTGCCCCAGCATGTCTGAAAGAGCATGCACACTAACCCAATGAGCTAACAGGGGAGCCCTGCTTTATTCTGGTTTTCTGACACCCCAACTCTGCAGGTTATTACAACTACATAGTTTCATGTCATTTAAATGTTGAGTGAATATTGTTATGATCCCTGATAGCTCAGTGGTTAAGGATGTGGGCTACCATGTGAGGGGTCTTGTGTTCAAATCCTGCTTACCCATTGAGCCACAGAGGTTTCCTGCTAAGTTACTTTCTACAAGACGGTGTATTTTACCTTATGACACTACTAAATGACAACGTTGTTTCTGCTTATGCCAAGTTTTAAAACAGAATACTCTGCCTTCTAATCATACTTAAAAAACAAGTGAAAGTTTGCTTAAGGATTTCTAAAAACTCGTTCACAAAATACAGTGACGATAAATAGACTTTTCTTGAATAGACTTATTTATCTCTGCAACACGGTTAAATATTAAACAGAAATGTACAGCCTACCGTCTATTAGGGGTGGAAATCTTTTGGTACCTCACGATTCGATTCTTGGGGTCACGATTCGATAACATTTCATCTTTATGGTCTTAAAATGTCTTAAAAACGCTCTGGATAAGAGCGTCTGATAAATGACTAAATGTAAATGTAAAAAGGTCTTAAATTTACCTGCAGGAACCCTGAGAATGTAACACAGCCTTAAAGATCTGGAGTGTTTATTAAAACATTGCATGTTTTTATTACAGGGAAGAACAAAGTGTGGTCCAAGACTGAACTGATGTGTTTTGTCCATGTCAGTCGTCATGGTTGTGTACTGTGGTAGCCCAGGGTAGATGTTGGGCTAACATGAAGTTGTGGCACTTTGATTTGAAGCAGATGGCTTCAGTGGCACCATTTGGTTTGGTATAAACCTTCTGCAAAGTGTGTGGAAGTAAATGGTCACATTAGTGATGCCCAAACACAAACCAGAAACATAAGAATCATCTAAAACCAAAGTATATAAAAAAAAATATCAGTTACAATCTCAACTTAATATTTACATTATTAATATGTGCTATTAAATAATTATTTTGGTTAGTCTCAAGTTACTACAGAATCTTTCCTTTTCAGAGATGTATTGCCATGTAATGCACACAACGGTATTGCTGGGAAACTTTCAATAGTTTATACAATTTGCGATATAAAACATGCTTTTGTTGTCAAAATGTTTGAACTACTAGAATAATTAGAGACAAGAAATGTTGACTTGAATAGTGTCCAACACTCAGAAGTGTCCATTAGTTCTTGGTCCATGACAGAGTAAAATGCTTGCCTAAAGGAACAGATCATAACCTATTCAGTCATTAGTGCTAGAAGGAGGCAGGAGGAATTGCAGACAGTTCCGTAGTTCCAGAGTGTCGTCTCCATTATGAGATGATGCAGTTCTTGCCCCTCTGGCTCCTCCGCTCGGAGCTAGTCCTGGAGCCCAGGGCCATGACCCTGGTGGGCTGGTCCTCTGCCTGGTACTGGTAGCGTCCGGACGGGCGGGGCTGAGGGATGGGCTGGCCCAGGAAGTAACCTTCCTCCTCGGAGTCAGAGGAAGAGGACGAACAGGTGGAGCACCAGTCCTCCTCCTCGCCATGGAAATGGGAGCGCTGGATGGAGGTCTGGAGGGAGTAGTCGGAGGTGGCGTGGGGGTAGGGCAGCGTGGGGGGTGGGCGGGGGTGTTGGCCGGGGCAGTGCAGGGACTGAGCACGCTGCCTGGGCATCAGGTCCAGGGCGTTGTGGGAGCGTGTCTTGCGGCTGCGATGGCGTCCGTGATGCTGCCGGGCGCGCTGGGGGCTGGGACCAGGGCCCTGCTCCTCCAGGTGGTAGACACGCCTCCTCGCCCTCTCACTCATAGGCGGCTGGCGCACCTGGACGTCGCCGTAGCGACCGTTATCTACCGTATCCGCGGTGAACTTGACCATCTGAGGGGGGCGGGACCGGGACGTGCTCCGCCTCATCACAGGAACACTGGGGACAGAGACTTCCTGAGCCCCTCGTCGCCCCTGCTCCTCCCCCTGCTCCTCCCCCTGGGCCTCTCCCTGGCGCAGGTACAGGTCGGAGGTCAGGCTCCTGAGGGAGGAGTCGCCGTGATGGCGCAGGGAGGAGTTGAGGGTTCCCATGACGCTCATCTCGTCACAGTCGTTGGGAGGAGTCGGGGCCTCCTGCAGGGAGAGGAGGAGCTGCCGCTCCTTGATGACCCCTTCCACTGACGCTCCTGAGAGGGAGGGAGGGAGGGAAGGGAGAGAAGGAGAGGGAGGAAGAGTTGTGAACAAAAACACAACTGCAGTAGTTCTGTCCATGTCTATGACTTAGCTAAGTTGTGTTGTGTGTGCTTCAGTCTTACCAGTGATGTTGGAGAGTGCCAGAGAGTCCATAGAGTCCCCGACACTCTGCTCAGCCTTTCCTAGCTCATCTGTGAGACACTCCAGAGAGTCCTGGTACCACTCCCTCTGCTCCAGCCAGAACCCTGGCTTAGCAGCAGAACCTCCTTCCCGCTCCTGGTCCACTTCCTGGATCCTCCTGGCGCTGGCCGGGCCGGGATGACTCCCATAGGCCGAGTCCCCCAGCCCGTCCTGAGACTGGGCCCAGAACATCTCGGGCAGGTTCTTCCCAGCCAGCCCCGGCCCCAGGCCGTGGCTCTGGGTGTGAGTGGGGGTGTTTGGGTTGGAGATTGCGGTGAAGGTGCTCTTAGGCTTCAGCCAGGGCTCCAGAGCGGAGGGTCTGCTGGTGGAGGCAGAGCTGGACCTGGCTCTGGGGTTGGCTCCCAGGCTGCTCTTGGGCTCGCTGGGCTGCTGGATGAGCCCACGGTCGCCAAACTTCAGCAGCAGCTGGGTCAGGTAGTCCTCATGCTCCGCCCACTTGTCTGGCTCCTCCCCCGCCTCCTCCTGCTCCTCCCCCTCCCTCCAGAACTGCTCCTCCTGCAGTTCCAGGTGGCCCAGCCTCCTGCCCACAATGTCCATCTCTCCCTCTCCGTCGGCCTCCCTGCCCGGGCCTGCGCCCACGCTGCGGGGGGTCTGGTAGTGCGACTCGGACGCGGGGGTCTGGTTCAACAGCTGTGACTGGCGCCAGTGGTCCGCCGGACGGCTGCTCTTGCCCACTCTCACGCTGCGGCGGGACTCGCGGGAGCGGGCGGACTGGAAGGCGGAGTCGGAGGAGTCCGACTGGTGGGAGTCCGGACCCATGCTGCAGGCCTTGGAGCAGTAGATGCGGCCCTGCTTGGGCAGGAAGGGGCAGCCCAGCAGGGAGCTCTTACACTGGGCACAGCTGAAGCACTGGTCTGTGGCGTGCCAGTGCACGCCCTCGTAGGTCATCTGGGCGTGGTCAACGCCTGGGGGGCGGGGGAAGAGGGGGAGGGAGGAGGAGAGGAGGTGGTTAATAATCGGCCAGTGTAACGCTGTCTGAATACACAGGGTGTGGTCGTGTTTTATCTGGTTCATGTGAACCAGGAGAGTCCTCGTTATCTTATGTCTTAACCATGACATCAGCCAAGATAAAACTAAGGAGAACGAACACTGAAACATGTCCGAAAGAATTCCTGCAAAGTGTCAATCTTCGTAAGGTCAATGTTGTTTTGACCCAGATGCGACCGGGATGCGGCTCAGACTTGACCGTGACTCACCGATGTTCTGTCCGCAGGCCTCGCAGTACTCGGAGTAAAGCGACTCGAAGCAGCCACAGCAGAACGGTCGGCCATCTTTCATGATGTAGCGCTGGCCTCCCAGCACGGTCTTGCATTCCACACATGCAAAATGCTGCATGTGCCAGTGGCGGCCCTCCGCCTCAGTACACTCATCCGCAAAGATGATCTGAGTGGACAAACACACACACACACACACCTCAGCTACACAGCACACTGATGGGAGAGAGGGACATCAGGGTTCGCAGGTGAAAGCCACTGTTGATGTAGTTCTACTAACTCCTGGATATACCTCTTGACGTGGTGTTCCTAGCTACAAAATGGGTCAAAATGTGTTTGTGTGTCGGCTGTCGGTAGAACCTACCTCGTCACAGGCGGAACAGCGAGGTTTCAGCAGCTCGGCGTGGTGGCGTCCACAGTAGACCCGCCCCCCCTGGTGGAAGTAGATGAGGTCCACCAGCAGAACCTCACACGTGGAACACGCAAAGCATGCTGGGTGCCAGCAAGGTCCTGGCCCCGCCCTGGACGCAAAGATGGCCATCTCTCCTCCGCTGATGCCCCCGCCACACTGTAAGAGACCGTAGGCCGCTAGGTTAGCACAGCTGACAGACCCCTTCTGGAGGTTTATATCCGCTCAGTGAGGGGCCTCACTGTATGACCTCTTTACCTCACGAAGACCCAAGCTAGCTATGTACAAAGAAAAATCTGCCCATGACTGGTTCAATGCAAATCGCGTGAACGAATCGTGAATGAATGACATCGTGATCACATGACAGGGGAGTGCCTGGACGGCCGGTGGCTGATCGTTTTATAACCATAGCAACTCACAGCCAGCAGACACCACACTAGACTGCCGGCTGCTATGACCACAGCACGTTGGCCTTCTAGACAGGGGTGTCGTGTGTCCCCTGGTACTGCGGCACTTGGAAACCAAAAACCAAAGTGTGTGTGTGTGTGTGGGGACAGTTCCACATCTGCTTTCCAGCAGGGTTACCCTGTCTACCTTGGTTGTGTTTCCTTAACGGCACGGCTGGCAGGCACGCCTGCTCACCCGCTCAGCAGGAGCTGGGTCCTCCCAGAGGAAGGGGTTTTGGGTCGGGACAGTTAAACAAGCTTCGCCATGGGATGTGTTTAAACTAGGGTTTAGGGCCAGACTCTGACCATCCCCCTTGCTCTCTGGAGACCAACCAGGGCTGGGTGTCCCAGCAGGCAGAGGGCCGCAGGCTGGGCAGGAAGCAGCCTCACTCCTCTGGGTGGTCTGACCTCCTTGCTCAGAGAGACACAACCTGATCCTCTCCTCACTCTCTATGGGGTGGGATTGAATGTGTGTGTGTGTGGTGTACTTACATGTTCACAGCGTGTGTGTTGCAGTGAGCGAGGCAGTATTTTGGGTGTCCCTCTGCCCAGAGCTTCCCTCTTTCTCTGGAGGCTGAACATGTGGAGCTCCCTCTTCTCCTCCTCACTCAACGACTGGCAATACCTCACCTGGACACACATGGGGGGGGGCAGAGACAGAGAGAGAATAAAACATTACATTTACATTTAGTCATTTAGCAGACGCTCTTATCCAGAGCGACTTACAGTAAGTACAGGGACATTCCCCCTGAGGCAAGTAGGGTGAAGTGCCTTGCCCAAGGACACAACGTCATTTTGCACGGCCGGGAATCGAACCAGTGACCTTCTGATTACTAGCCCGATTCTCTAACCGCTCAGCCACCTGACTCCCCTACATTAGGAGTCGTCCCAGCCTCTCCCCCTGACCGGCTCTGGTGCACAGCAGAGACTGGTTTTAAACAGGTTCCCCCCCTCCCCGGCAACACAGATGGTACAATCCAACACTAACCAAGCTTCATGTTTATATATAGAGGACAGGAAGAACACTAACAAGCAACTCTGTTGTTCTCTAAATGATGGTAAACTGTGCTGGCATGCACAAACACACACACACACACACACACACATAGGGCTCCTCTCAGCCTTGTAAAACCACAGCTATGTCAGGAATCCCCTCCCAGGGTACTGTTTCTGGTTTGTCAGCAAACATCATTGGATACAGTCAACCAGCTAGTCAGCTAGTCAGCCAGCCAGCCAGTCAGTCTGGTTTCCTACCTCATTGTCGTGAGGGGGCAGCTGGTATAGAAGCTGTCTGACCCGGTCTTTTTCTCCCGGACTGTTGACATATGGAACCTTGTCCTCCGGAAGGCTGGAGAAGTACAGTTGCACCTGGGGAAGGAGAGAGGGGGATGGAGGAGAGGTACAGAGATAATACAAGGTTAGAGAGGAGAAACAGAGTTGCACCTGGGGAAGGAGGGATGGGGGGGGGTGGAGGAGGTTAGATGGATAATGTGAGGTTTGACAGGCTTCGGGTTAAACACGTTGTCCGTGCAGGGACTTTCGACAAGGCATGGCCTTCACAGAGCATGTGAGGTAAATACACCACAGCTGTACTTCCTGTTGCGGAGGTCTTAGTGACCACATACTGACAGTGAAGATGTTTTTTATGTGCTTCAGGCTGCAGGCTGTGGAGGGAGGGGTGAGGGGTTGGAGGTATTTGGGTTTGGAGGCCTCCAATTGATGTCAGACTCTATGTTACCCTGGCACTCATTAATACCATGTGTGCTTACGTTTGGTGGGAGAGAGAGAAAGGGGAAAAAAAACATTGACAGATAAAGAGAGAAAGAAAGGGAGAGAGAGAGAGAGAGAGAGAGAGGCTGGTAACGTGCCACATCGCCTGCAGACAAGAGGCCAATCCTGTTTGCAGATGGAGCTGAACTGTAGAGAAAGGAGCTGGTCTTAACAGTGCTGCAGACACCACACACACAACACAAACACACAACACAAACACACCACACACACACACACAACACATACACACACACACCACACACACACACACACAGAGCAGACTTCACTTCACAGCAGCCCTAGGCTGTGAGTCGCCTGTAACCATCTGCTGAGTGAGCAAGTCAGGACACCTGACACAGTGTCAACATCCAGCTGCCATCGAGGATGTCTGACTGAAGAAATGGAATGGAGCTGATGAATAACCAGCAACTGTATCGTGAGAACTCAAACCAACACTAACTTCTGCTCTACTCTACCAACACTGCTGCTCTGCTCTACTCTACCAACACTGCTGCTCTGCTCTACTCTACCAACACTGCTGCTCTGCTCTACTCTACCAACACTGCTGTTCTGCTCTACTCTACCAACACTGCTGTTCTGCTCTACTCTACCAACACTGCTGTTCTGCTCTACTCTACCAACACTGCTGCTCTGCTCTACTCTACCAACACTGCTGCTCTGCTCTACTCTACCAACACTGCTGCTCTGCTCTACTCTACCAACACTGCTGCTCTGCTCTACTCTACCAACACTGCTGTTCTGCTCTACTCTACCAACACTGCTGTTCTGCTCTACTCTACCAACACTGCTGCTCTGCTCTACTCTACCAACACTGCTGTTCTGCTCTACTCTACCAACACTGCTGTTCTGCTCTACTCTACCAACACTACTGTTCCGCTCTACTCTACCAACACTGCTGTTCTGCTCTACTCTACCAACACTGCTGCTCTGCTCTACTCTACCAACACTGCTGTTCTGCTCTACTCTACCAACACTGCTGCTCTGCTCTGCCAAAACAGACTTTTGTGCTCTGCCATACACAGCCTCAGTGTTCCTAAAACAGCCTGTGACATCAGAGCCACAAACACTGACTCACTGTGAAGTAAAAACAAATATATTAACAACTGGCAGAACTGTTGACATTGTTCTGAACTGCGACATACATTTGTGTGTGATCACATGGCAAACATGTCAATGTTTCTGTGTTTATAGATTACATATGGAGTGTATATTTATGGACCTTGTACATTATGGCTTGCTCTGATTTTCCCTCTCTCTCTGGCTGACATCCGCTGCTCCGTCTGCTCACAGAGGGGTGGCTTGGTGGGTGGGTGGGAGACTGCCAGGGGGTGGGGGCGGGGTGGGGGCGGGGGTGTGGAGGAGCTGTCCGGGAGGGGCGGGGGTTAGCCAAAATCAGGCAGCAGCAGGAATAATGTCTGCTGTAGCCATGTTTCCTCACTTAGTCCCACGGCTGTCTCTCTCCATCCTGTCGGAGAGGAGCAGCTCCACAGGCCCTGACGGGGCGCAACTCTCCCCACAGCTGGCACTCCCTGTGGGCATCCCACGCCCAAGATGGAGATGCTCCTTAATGTGTTCTCTTGTGACCAATCTTCTGTTAATTGCATCAGGCTACACATCAGCCAAATTGGGTTGGAGCTACTGCAGGATGACAGGCTATTCTTGCATGGTGTGTGTGTGTGAGGGAAAGGAGGGAGTGGTGTGTGTGTGAGGGCTGTCCAGGTCTCACCTGCTCAGGTCTGAGTCCAGGCGGAACCCAGGCGTACTCCTCCAGGGCGCAGCCTGAGTCGTCGTCGGAGGTGGAGCTCCTCTGGAAGCCCAGCCCCAGCTGCTTCAGCTGTCCCCCGACACGAGGCTCCATGTCCTGGCCTCGCGCCGCCACGCGCTCCCTCTCCAGGTTCATCTCACGGGGGCGCTGGAGAGCACAGGGCGGGGGGGGGGGGGGAGATATGTTTTAGGACATGATGCATATTATAGAGTTCTTGTCGCGGTGGAGGAGATAATAGTAAGAAGGACAGAGGAGTAGAGAAAATAATACAGACAGGAGAGTAAAAGGACCTAATCCCACAGTTAGTTTAATCTCTATAGGACAGCGTGTACCCTGCTCCACCATAGCTGCATGCCAGGAGGTCGGAATGGAGGGGGGTCAAACCCATGTGTTTTTGTGTGTGGTTTGTGTGTGGGTGTGTGTGTCTGCAACGACGTATAAGTAATGACTGCCTACTGTATTACCTAACTAAGCACATGTGCTTCAGTCGGTGTGTTTTATTGCAGTGAAAAGCCTTGTAAAAGCTGGTGTGCAAGTTACGTAGGGACAGAAAGACAGGAGAACCGGTACACATGCAGAACGACAATTCACTTATGTCCACACACACGCACGCACACACTAACACACAGAGACCACACTTTGCTAATCTAAGCGGTTTCAGCGTTGATCCTTTCAAATGTTGTGAGTTTTACAGGCTGATAAGAACCAGGCTGTTGCATCAGAAGTAGGGGTTATTGACTGTGTGTGAGGTGGCCCAGTGTCACGGTGTCCCCCCCACCACCACCACCAGCCTGACACTGATAACAGCCCTACTGTCTGGGAGTCTGTTGGCTGAGCGGTGAGGGAATCGGGCTAGTAATCCGAAGGTTGCCAGTTCGATTCCCGGTCATGCAAACCGACGTTGTTTCCTTGGGCAAGGCACTTCACCCTACTTGCCTCGGGGGAATGTCCCTGTACTTACTGTAAGTCGCTCTGGATAAGAGCGTCTGCTAAATGACTAAATGTAAATGTACTGTCTGGAGGTGGTGGACCAGACACCTGTGTTGACTTGAGCTCAGCTCCTGTACTGTGTTAATGAGACAGGAGGAGTCCCCTCCCCCTACACATCCTCCTCCATCACACCTTCAGACACCAGCGAAGGTCTCTCCCAACAGTACTCCAGATACTGCTGTGGGGCAGAACACGAGAACCGGTTCTGCCAGCTCTAACAATCTTCCTTCAGCTTCATTCAAATGTGTCAAAGAATCGAGTCAAACACAGTTCACTGGGCTAATGTTGAGGTCTGAACACCATGGCAGTCGTTCCTGCCCTGACACCCTTCCGCTGTCCCGACCAATCAGGCATGTACATCTACCCTCCAGTCTACATCACCATAACCAACCAATCACAGCACATTATGGAAATGGGATTCTACAACGGATAGGATGTGTCAGGCTCACTTAGCATAGAAAAACTGTTACAACATGGCTGGAAGCCTCGAAAAACTAATTTTACAACATATGAAAGTGGCTCAACTTCCACCACACCCTTAACGCAGCATACTAGAGCCTTGTTATTCAGCGACTGATCTGAGAGATGTTACAAAGAGACAAGTCTGACAAGACGGACAGATAACCACGGCACTTAGAAGATCCAGTGTTACTCTGACTGATCAGAGTAGCGATGGTGCCATCAGCTCTGGTTCTGTCTGGTAGAAGACAATCTCTCACTGCAGCAGGAGAACTTTCCAGCCTGATGAGTAGCATTGAAATGATGATTTTCAGTGAGTAACAAGAGTCAACGAATGCTTCTCAGAAAACAGCCACCCCCTCCTGAACCCCTCTCCAGGAGTCTGGAGCCCATATGGGAATATTGGGGCTGCTCATGTTACACCTGGGCACAACGCTGGCAACAACACAATGTCCGTCTTTGTCCAAAACAAAAACACACGTCTGCCTCTAACCTCAGCCTAGCCGTTACCCTCTCGGCCGGCCCTGCCATCTCTCCCCTGCCTCTATCCATACCTTCCCTTTAAAGCCCAGCTGTGTACAAGGGGAGGCGAGGGGGGGGGGGGTTAAAAACTTTTGAAAAAGGCGTTTAAGGAGCTGGGTAAACAAGCTCCAGATGTCAGTGTGAGCAGCAGGGTGACTGTGCTCAAGGCCTCTGCACAGAGACGCCTCCAGCACAGCCACAGCACAGCCACCCACAGCAGAGCCTCAGCACAGCTGAATTCGGACTTATCAATACTGGGAGGATCTAGAGGATTAATACTGTCGTAGGCCATCCCTCTAAATACCAGTCTGTTCTTAACTGACTTGGGTGGCATCAAATTAAAATATAAATAAGAATGTAGTGGTCTTACCTGTAAAAGGAGCATGCTACTCTCTTGAACTGCTAGTTCTCACAGCCTACAAACAGTTGAGATGAGTGGTTCCACTCCTCGTCCAGTCACTGCTAGAGCAGCAGCAGTAGCAGCAGGTATCTAACATGGGCACAGGACCCACTCACTCTCCTCAGATCCAGTCTAGATCCAGTCTTATACTACACAGACAAGCCTGCTTCCAGCAGAGGCTGATCAGGTGAACCCACAGAGAGAATGTCCCACGAGGCTACGGTCAGTCTGGCTGACCCCCACAGCAAAGACAGGAGATATTTCTGGTTCCAAGTGCTCTGGCTCCAAGTGGAGAGTGTGTGTTGGAGTGAGAGTGTGTGGGAGTAAGTGTGTGTGTGTGTGTGTGGTGTGGCAGTCAGGCTGAAGTCAGCCCCTCCCTCCCTCCTTCTTCTCTCTCTGCCCAGCCCTCCTCCCTCCTCTCTCCGCACTTCAAACACACTCTTCAGAATCAACAACGCCCCTCCCCCTTCCCCCTCCCCCCCTCCCTCCTCTCACCACTCAGAATTCCTTCATCCGGATGACAGTTTCTCTCTTTCTCCTTCTCTCTCCCTCTCAACATTGTTTCTCCCTCCAGACCTCCCATCTGTAATGTTGATGTTACATCACAGACCGGAACTGGCTAAAGCAAACATCTGGTTTCATCTGTCTCTATCACAAACATCTGTTTCTAGCTCATTCTCTCTCTCACTCGCTCCCTCTCTCCCTCTCTCTCTCCTCCCTCTCTCTCTCCTGATGACCAGCTGGATCAGTGCCTGGCCTCAAGGACAGTGCTGGTCGTTGTGATGAAAGGAGAGACAGCCTCAATCCTGCGCTGGTTTCCCCCTGCAGAGCCTGCATGTAGATGAGCTCCAGCCTCTTACACAGCAGGGTGGCAGGCCTAAACAAACATTAACAGGAACTGGAGTTTTCACTGGTGTGTTGTTGCAACACCTCAAAGTGTACTTTACAGTTATAAACCCAACCAAACTCCTAATCTTAATGTAGCCTGTTCTCTCTATCTATAGTGATATATCGGTCCTATGTCACCAGCGTGACACTAAAACAGGTAGTAGTAATAACTACTTTTTATTTAAGTAGGTCAGAGCCCATACTTCTTTACTGGAGCTTGACTGAATAAGTGTAGGCAGCACTTCAACTTTTACCAACTTAGTCTTTTTAAACATGAGTATCTGTACTTCTACTTGAGTGAAGGATGTGTGTACTTTTTCCATCTCTGGTTCTCACGAGGAGGCCAGTCTCTCTCACCAAGCCCAGGCGTCACACTGCTGCCCGAACGAGGAAGGAGAGAGGACCCACACCTACACCCCCACCCCCGAAATTCATCTCCCTCCTAATCAGCTCACAATGATGTTGTTGAAGGGTGACACTTCTCTTCAACACTCTACAGTCTGACGAACTGGGAAAAAGGGTCGGTTCGCCGTAGCGAGAAGAGCGGACCTGCTGCGTTCACCGGGTGCACGAATAAACCTCTCTCAGCCTTGACTTTCCACCAACCGACGTGGCGGAACGCTGTTGGGATTTGTCAGTGTTCCTGGTTCATCCATCATGGTGAAGCTTAGGACAGACTGTTTTTATTTAGACCACATGATGGATGCTTCCCTGAGCATTGTCCAGACAGACAAAGACACTCCTCGCCATGACAACGGCCTGATTGCCACTTGGGAGGCTGTGGAAAGCAGGCCCGGGTCACATGACACATGATGTTGTCCTAATGACATCAGGAGAAGCAAGGGGGAGGGGTGAGGAGGAAGGGGTGAGATGGAGGGGTGAGGGGGAGGAGTGGGAGGAGGGGTAGAAAGACATTTTGGCAGCTCTCTTAGTCTGAGAACTTTAAGTGAAGCTCTCAAGTTTTCCAGAAAGGCTCTCTTGGCAGCACTGCCCAGAAGCCACTTTCAGGTACATCTGAAAATAACATCTTTCCAGCTTCCCTTTCAAGATCCTAATCTATACCAGCATTCTACGGCTCTGGAAATGTCAAGGACGTGAGGAAAAGAACTCTTTGCTTGACCAGGACGACCAAAGAACGGGTGAAATGTCTGTGTTCTGGAGGGTGTCCGCCCCAGCCCCTCTGGAACCTTCTGTTCCCTCCCCCCTCCGTGTGTTCCAGGAGGACCAGGAAGTGTTGGGAGAATCATCAGGGGACATTTCCTCTTCCTTCCTTCGTATTGTGCTGGTGCTTGACCCTCCCCTTGAGAGGGGGCGGAAGGGTGGAGGGGTGGAGGGGTGGAGGGTGGAGGGGTGGCTCTCTGACAGCCAGTGAACCTGCGTGAACGCCTGAATGGACGGAGCCCTAGCTGTATTCACATGTCCACCTCTGACCAGTCTACATGAAAAACGAGCGGTTTATACAGTGACCTTTGACATTAACAAATGGACACACACACACATATATATATATATACACGCAAACACCTACACAACCCTAACCCCTCCTCTTTTCTCATCTCCTCCAATCCAAGTGCAGTATTGTATTCAGATTTACCTTTAATTCACCACCAAGGGAAAGCCCTGACAGCTAAATTGAGCCCCTGATGTAAACATTAGAAACATACTGCTTGATCATGAGGTCCTATTCACATCTAAACATTGGAACAAGGTTAATTATGTCCTGGCTGGTGCTTGTGTTGTTCCATGTTCTTCGAGTGTTTGTGTTTATTTGGGATGAATTGGTGTGCTAATGATGTGAGACTGTTGTGCCAGCATACAGGAGCTGTGACACCAGACAACACAGATAGTTTGATAAGGCACGCTAGTTCTTTACATATCACAGGCACGTCTGACAGATACCAGAAAATCAACCCACTACACAGAACCAGGCCAGACCAAGCCTAGGGTCATCTAATCCTAACTTGCCCCCCTACCCATCCCTTGGAAAATAACAGGAGTCTGGTGTTTCCATTGCAATGTAAATTAGCATGTCATTCACTGGCTCTCTATTGTCAAGTGGTCTTCCAGGGGGACTATTTACGTCTCAATTCACATCCATTATCATCCAATATGTAGGCCATTCACACCCAGACCAAGCAATCCTCTTCAACCCTTCACACCTGCTAACAGAACAGCAGCCCCTGCTAACAAAATGCTACTCCGGAACACAAGGTATGCTAGGAGACAACAAGCCCTTGAAAAGAGAACAGTCGCTCTGCTAACAGAATGCTAACTCCGCTAGCTATCCCGTTACAACCAGAGATGCATGCCGGCGTTGTGAAGGCAGGCTGGTTAGGCTCCCTGCTTCTCCTGTCGTGCTCCACACCTTCAACTCTCCCTCTGCAAGTGGGTGCAGGGCAAAGTGCCAGGGCAGTGTTAATATCCTCTGACACAGAGAGAAAATGACATGTTTGCGTGATATGGGGTGTGCCAGGGTTTAACAACCTAACAGCAAGTTATTAACACACCTCTGCAACAATAAACACAAGCAATAATAAAAAAACATTTAAAACACCTTGCTCACTCACTGAGATTTGATACCCCATCTCTGAGACTTTTGTGCACCTGAAACTGAATCCAAATTACCCTTCACTTTCCTCTTTTGACAGAACACTTAGGACCTTGCTGTTAACCACCAACTCACCGCCACAGTTACAGTCCCACACCACCCCCCCCCCCCACACACACACACACCAGCATGCTATCCAAGTAACCTGTGAATAACCTGTGTTTTACAGTTCTAGAACCTTTGGACAGTCAGTTCGCAGTGCCATGGTTAGACCTGCGAGGAACAACAGCTGGCTGACGTACAAATAACCTCTTTAGTTTGAAAACGTACCCAATATTTATCTCAGATCAGATATCTATTTCTGACGCACAGATAGATTACAGTGGGGCTACCGCTTGTGGAGCCGGAATCCTGTCTGTGTCGTGATCCATCTCTGGATGATATCCTGAGGGATTATGATGTGCAGGAGAGATTGGTGGAGGGAAGAGGTGTTATACCATGTCAGCGCACAATGCCACACATCCCATTACCAGCCGCTTTCAATACACGCCAAGCAGGAGGCAAAGCTGCTCGTGAGAGAGACATATGTGTCACAACATTTCACATCCCTGTCACGGACGATCGATGTGGACGCCGTCAGTAGCGACGACAGTCAGGAATCATACGCCACACGCGGGTCCACCTTCATCTGTCTTCCGGTCCATGCAGGCTTCTGGACTCACAGCAGCCTCCCCCGCTAAGCTGGTTCTCCAGCATAGCGGGTGGAAGACAGCGTAAGCAGACCTCACGGGTGCGACCGTATGTGTGTGAGCCCATAGACATGAGCAGGGAGGGATCTCTTTGTGTGTCGGGCCCCTCTATGGAGTGTGAGGCCAGGTAATAACAGAGATGATTAGCATGGAGGGAGAGCACGTTCACACGTCCCCACCACCTCCCACAGGAGATGGGACACTGTTGTTCACACCATCATAATGACCATTAGACATCAGACACCCCGCCAGGGGACTAGCAACAACATCAAAGTCCTTGGAGAGAAAGACAGAGAGTGAGAGAAAGAGATGAGAGGGAGAGAGAGAAAGGTGAAGAGAGAGACAGCGTTGTATCGTCGCCCTGATGTATAGTGAAATACCTCCCTCTTCCCCCCCTCCCAGTTCTCTCCCCTTCTCCTTAGAAAGGCCACACAGGCCTGTAATGACGGGCCTCAGGGGGGAGCAGTCAGTCAAGCAGGATAAACATACACACACAGACACACACACACACTCATCCAATACATCACACTCAACACTACACACACAATTACACAAGGCCATGATTTCCCATAATTCGTAAGTCCTAACGTGACAAGCAGTGGGTACCATGACCAACCTAAATGCTTCTGGCTTCCTGACACAGTTTACTAAGCTGGTTAGTTTGGCCTAGTTGTTCAGTGAGACCCGACTCAATGCTGAGGAAGAGGAGAAGGAGGAAGAGTGAAACTGTTTCGAGTATACTACAAATCCCTGTCCATATTACATTTACTCATTTAGCAGACAGTCTTATCCAGAGCGACTTACAGTAAGTACAGGGACATTCCCCCCAAGGCAAGTAGGGTGAAGTGCCTTGCCCAGGGACGCAACGTTATTTGGCACGGCCGAACCGGCAACCTTCTAAGTAATAGCCCGATTCCCTAACCGCTCAGCCATCTATCTCCCTACACTGTACCCATATAGTGTATGTTTCTACCTATAAAGCTTTACATGTGTTGACAAAGGATGAGCCGGATGTAGAGAGAGACAGAGAGAGAGAGAGTTAGACAGAGAAAAGATAAATGGTTGTTTTGCTGGGTTTGTATGTGACACCTCAGTGACAGCAACATTCCACACAGCCTCTCTAGGTGCTGGCGTGGTCTGGCCTGAGGTTTGGGGACAAACACACAGAAATTAAGACAACCTTATCCCCTACTACACCACACACTCTTACATACTGCAATCCTACTCTCCACACCACACACTCTTACATACTGCAATCCTACTCTCCACACCACACACTCTTACATACTGCAATCCCACTCTTCCCACTCCTGAGTAGAGCGCTGACCTAAAGCCAATGGGCTATCTTGCTGGGAGGTGAGCTGTCTAATGGCCTGGGGGAAGGGGTTCTGAAGGGGGTGGGTTCTGCAGGAGGTGGGGGCTCTTTGAGAGAGCTTTCCCTGGAGAAAACTGAAACACTCACATCCATGCAGGAAAAACAAGTCCACACATGTTGGATTCGACAGTTGACTGGTTTGGGAAGATGAATGAATCCCTCAGTGAAGCAACCTCCTAATTATGTTGGCATTTATAGCAATTAATTACAAGCTTTTAATCATAACTGTTAATATCGTGGTTACAGAACCTACTAACCACTCTGGCTGTGTATTAGCTGGCTGGAATCGACAGTTTCTCTCTTCTCTCTCTCTCTCTCTCTCTCTCTCTCTCTCTCTCTCTCTCTCTCTCTCTCTCTCTCTCTCTCTCTCTCTCTCTCTCTCTCTCTCTCTCTCTCTCTCTCCCCCTCTCTCCCATATATCTCCTGTATAACAGCAGTGTCTACAGGTGTCAAAGACTACATATTGTCTCTCTTCTTCCACTGTCTGAACATTCCCCCCACCTGGAGATCAGATACCGCCTATCAAAGCTTGGGGATTAGGTTTGCTTGTAAGTCACTGTGTAAGTTGTTCATGTAGCTATGAGCTCAGAGAGATCATCCAGTAATTATGTGGTCATGGTAAACTCCACCTGTCTGTGCGTACAGACCCTGAGTCTAGCTATGGTGTTTACCGTTACTCTACAGCCTTTTATCACATGCTTTTAATGACAATTACTTTGAATGGCTTAATAACCGGTATCAGTATTACTGACGACTTTGCGTGTGTGTGGGTGTGTGTGCGGAGGTGTGAAGTGGGGGAACAGAGAGAAAGGGAGCCACGAGAGAGCAGACTGAAAAGGGATAGTGAGAGAAAACCAATGCCTTCCTTTAATCATCATCAAATGCAGAGCCGTGTGTGGGTAATTAAGGTGGTGCCTAACTGACTTGCACTGTGAGGCATGAATCACAAGTGTCCAAACAGCCCAGATCAGTTACAGCATCATTCTCTGCTGCAGGCTCCTCATTGCTGCTTTGCAAGTCCTAACACACAACATGAAGAACTGGATCTAGATAACGACCAATGTAGAGAGAGTGAGAGAGATTCTGGAAGTGTTCCTTCTTCCTCCTCATCCAACGAGAAAACTGCTTCAGGTCAGAGGAGCTTGGTGTGAAAACACCGACGAGGAGTTGGAACAAACTCACCCTTCACTGACTATCCCTCAAGCACTAGTCATGATTCATGAGTACTATGCAGACAAGTATAGAAACACACACAAACACAAACTTGCAATACTGTCCTATTTTCTAACCTTTAGATTGTTGTTCTCTGCTGGTCATATGTCTCATAACCCCGGTCTTCAAACATTAGCCTGACTGACAAACTTAGTTCAAGTCCCCCATGACAGAGCGTTGGTCACTCCACTTGTTCAGAACTTGGCCTCAGTGCAAAGTTGGAGCGTCCAGGCAGGAAAGTGCTGTGGTCAGCAGAAGCTTACAGCCCTGCTTCTCTCTGGGAGGACAGTCGAGGCTCTGTGCACGGTTACTCTGGTTACACCTCAGCCCTGCACACACAGCCTTGTTGACACACTAATGGATGAGGTGACACAAACACACAGACACTCTCTCTCTCTCCCATACACATATATATTTCATACTCATGTTTATGCTTCATGTTGGATACATTTATTTAATGTCATAGCTGTTTCAGTTCCAACGTAAACACAGAGAGTAAGTGAATCCATTGGGACAAAAACCGACTGGCAGAGAATATGAACTGGACCCTGCATGTCCTAACATATAGAGGAAGTCTACACAGAGAGAACACAGACTCCGACCCCTACATTAGGGCTTGATTGCATTATTAACAAAAATAATATGAAAAATTAGGTGTGTGGACTATGGAGCCAGCCAACCAGCCAGCCAACCTCTCAGTCAGTTAACCAATAAAAGTTTTTCCAGAATGGAGTCCAAGAACATCAACATTTTATTTGCTGTTTCCTCAAACACCCAAGTATACACAGAACTACTGTACGGGGTAGTAGACTACACTGGCTTCCTAAGGTGCTGATGCAGAAAACATGTTCCCAAGAAGTCTCTATGACGATCACACTGAACAAACAAAACATACCCAATAAGAAGTAAAGAATTCTTAACTTACACCTAGGTGTTCACTAAAATAAACCATTCTCCTCACTCTCCGAAAAAAACAGGTAGGTCAACGTAATAGCTTATCATCACATGTTGTTACAAAGCATTCCAGTGATGCATTCCAGTCACCTGAGCTAAAGGTAAAGGTAAGTTAGAAAGCCCTCCATGTGGTCTAAATGGCTGAAGTATTAACTGGACTTACTGACCCCTCCCTAGACCCCCTCAGTCAGCAGTAACATGCTTCTGGTGTAGTTTGTCATTCACCGGAGGACTGGACTGCCTTGGAACACTGTCACATCGGGTATATGACTTTGCAATTATACGTTTTGTTCAGTTATTATTTAGAAATGCAGTCACCTTGTATTGTGCATCGTCGTCAACTACCACTAGGTGACACCACTATCATCACTGCGGTTTTTTAATAGGGCAACTTTGGCAACTGCCTTGAACGACTGGGGAGAATTTACACATATCAAGTCTCAACATACACTTAAAGGGTTATATTCGATGAAGTAAATTTGACAACTGCTGAATAGGTAGTTAGCGTCACTACAGGTTAGGTTTCACAGACCGAATACCTTAATGATGGATGTATCTGGCAAGGAAAAGAGAGAGAGACAGAGAGAAAGAGAGAGACAGAGAGAAAGAGAGAGAGAGAGAGAGAGAGAGAAAGAGAGAGAGAGAGAAAGAGAGAGAGAGAGAAAGAGAGAGTGAGAGAGAAGAAGAAAAAAACTCTGAATGACAGCAACAGCTGAGTCCACACATCTGGAACCCCACATAGTCGCGCGGCGCGTCAAGCACCAGAATGCAAACACTTCTCTGCGCGTCTTTGCGCACAAATTGAAAATCCCTTTCGACTTTTTCGACAAGCTACTCAGTGTTCACCCATTTCTTCGAAGTTTAATGCTGGTCCATTTCTACCATAAACAACGATTGAAACCAGAGCCAACCATCCATGTGTGACAGTGCACCGCTCGTGAGGACCACACCTCTCGCAAGACAGCAGAAAAGTAGACAAACTCCATCAGAGACGAGAAGGCAGTTTACATGTGAAGCATGATGGACGTAGGCAACTCAATAATCTCTAGGTGTGCGTCGACGCACACCTACGTCTCAAAACTCTAACACAGTTGACTAAGAAATGCAAATAATTGAAAAGTGCACTAAACCTGCAATGTGATATCACCCTAACACAGACACAACAAAACTGTGTTGGGAACAGACACTCACCAGACTCCGATTAGGTATTCGGTCCTGACGGATTATTCCTTTATTCTGGTAGAATAATCACTTTTGTCGTCATAGGCGACAAGCTAAACCGAAAAGTAGAAGTATCTGAAATCCAATACTAGAAAGCAGTCGGCTTTCCTGACATCGTGGAGCCGCGGTCTGGTTTCAGCGCACAGTCCGACAGCTGAGGACCCAGAGTAAACAGCGCTGTTCAGCACTACAAGTTAAAGCACACCGAGGCTCATGAGCGGACAGATGACATTAGCTTTGCTCTCTGCTTATTGGCTCAGACAACGCCCCCCGCTGCCCCCCTCTGCCCCCCTCCCCCCCACACACACACACATACACAGGCAGGCAGGTTGAAGTGAAGCTACTAGTATTATTGTTCAAGAGCCTGGTAGCTGAGATGTGGTTACATTGCACTGTGACTGGTCAATACAAGGTTCCTTCCACCAAAATAATGAACAATATATTTCTGATCCTTGACCTTCTGATGTACTTTATATATGCACTATATGAATAAAAGAAAAAGAAAACACTTGTTTATTGGAAAACCTCATGGACTAGAGCAGATCATTAGAGGCCACTTCTTCAAGTGTCTTATGTTGAGACAACTTGGACTTGACGCTTGAGTGACTATACTTAGAATGCAAGCCTTGGAATCCCACATCATGGGAAGACAATCATTGTGATCAATTGGTTGCCATTTAGACATGTGCCACAGGTATGTAGACGAACCCCTGAGCTGAGTGCCACACATACTTCTGAATCTGTGTGTGTTTCTGAGTGTGTGAATACATGCATAGGTGTTTGGGCATGCAAGCACATATAGCATCCGTTTCCACAACTGTCTCAGGGTGACAAAGTGAGGAGGCGTCAGGTTACTCAATGCTGTCCCACTTGCCATACTAGTTAGTCAACTAACCAGCTAATCAACCAGTCTGTCAAATAATCAACTGGCAACAAGTCAGAAAGCTAACCTGTCTCCCTGCCAACCAGCCGAGAGGCCCCCCCTCCCCTCCCCACACACACCCCTAACCCCCCCACCTGCCCCTCCTCCTCTGTAAAGGCCTGAGTAGAGGGTTCGAATCTGGAGAAGATTTCACGTTCCCCTGCCACATCTACATGCCACTATCCCTCTGTTCCCAGGTGGAGCGGTCATGGTGATCTGGAGTGACAAGGCAGGCCCAGAGTCGAGCTCTCTGGCCCAACACGTCGTCTTATGAGGGGAAAGAAACGGAATGACTGAAGCATGAAAAACCACTTCCTCCTCTCTGGCATTCCAGACACCGAGGGGGTGATTACTGACTGTGGGGAATCAACAGTGGTCACCCCCTGCTGACACGCACACACACATACAGATTCTTGGCTTCCCAGTGGTATTTGTCTCTGACAGGTGTGTGACAGTGAAGTGAGGTCCCTGGTTAATTGTTAATCCTTTTAAGTGGATTGGTTGTCCAGGCCACCCCCCTATGGACACTCAAACTAACCTAGCCCAATTAGGCTAACACACACATACACACATGCTTGCCACATCCGGAAACTCTCCCTTACCTCCACCAGTCACATACTGTAGCAGGCATACCTAAACACTCGCAGTGACTGTTCATGCTGATTGACTCTCAGGCTCTCTGGCCCAATTTGCTGAAATCTCCAGAAGTCCCTAGCTCTCTCCTAGCAGTAATTAAAAGGATGGATGATGGAGGGGAAGGTTTAGGGTTGAAGGGCTAAGGGACAGGAAGAGGGGGATGGGGAGGAGGGCTGAGGAGGAGAGGGAGGGATGAGGGAAGGTAGAAAGCAGTGGGGGAGGAAGGATTGACTGGTTGTTTAGTGAGTCAATCTGAAAGAGAAACAAACCTCTGTGTGTGTGTGGCTGGTGTGTGTGTGGCTGGTGTGTGTGTGTGGCTGGTGTGTGTGTGTGGCTGGTGTGTGTGTGTGGCTGGTGTGTGTGTGTGGCTGGTGTGTGTGTGGCTGGTGTGTGTGTGTGGCTGGTGTGTGTGTGGCTGGTGTGTGTGTGGCTGGTGTGTGTGTGTGTCAAGCTCACTTCTCTCAGCGGGGGTCTGAGTAGTTAGGAGGAAGTGTCTGACGGTATGTAGCTTCAGGGTCACACTGAGGAATGTCACACACACACACCTAAGGGTTAGGCTTCACACACACAAAGAATCATTGTTGTAACATATACAAATCCACACAGAGTCACAGTCACAAACTAACATACAAACACAACCACCCACCCACACACACATACACACACACACACACACGCACACACGAGGATGTGGATAAAAGCAATGAGGTCGACCCCTTTGGGGCTACCAGTAAAGTGAATCATTTTGACAGTCCCCAGAAATGAATGTTCTTGTCATCTTTACAACTCCAGCCAAATGTCTGTCTTCTGGCTCCTTCAAATTGGAATAAGAGAGGACAAGAAAGTAGCAGAGGAGGAAAGGTTGGGGCAGGGAGCGGAGCGGAGCGGAGGACTGGGGAGTGAAGAAGGAGGGCAGAGGTTGAAAAATGGTGGGAGGGTGGAGGGAAGGTGAGAGGAATGGAGAGGAAGAGTAGTGAGGGGGTGAGGAGGGGAGGGGTGTGTGTGTGGGGGGGGGGGGGGGGCGGAGGGAGTGGGGGTTAGATACCTCACCATGCAGCACTTCCTCAGAACTCGCTAGCTCCCAGAATTCTTGGCTTCACTCCAGCTCCTTGTGTTGCAAAGAACATGCCTTCTCCTCCTCCTCTGTCCAGCTCTCCCTCCTCCTGTTCCCCTTCCTGCTCTCAGAAGGCCCCTCTCCCCCCACACCCATCATCCATCTCTCTTAGCCAGTGAAAGCACATGCAGGGTCAGGTCCCCCACATCACAGGGAATCTACTGCAGCCAGCATCAAGCTGAATCTTCATCACTGTTAGCCTGACTTGGTCTCTCTGTACAGACCCACTCCCTCTGTCTGTTTGTCTTTCTGTCGCCCTCTCTCTCTTTCTTTCTTTCTTTCTTTCTCGCTCGCTCTCTTTCTTTCTTTCTCTACTTCTGGTAAAATGACTGGACAGACTGTCTCAGGTATGTAGTCACGGGTATGGCCAATATGGACATGATACTCAATGGCTCCATATCTACCCTACGGTATACAGCTATTTCTGTGACCGAGGTAGGTTTCCTCTGGGCTTTGGTCTCCAAGAGGAAGCATAAGAGAAACGTCCTCAGGTGGAATCTGACAACAGCCGATCTTTACCTCCATCGTTTCAGGGTTGAGAAAACTCTGCTGTGTCAGCGTTGGTTTCTTCCACTGGACGCTATACATGTGTGTGTATGGCAGAGAGAGAGAGAAAGCACTCACACAACTAAGTGCCATGGTAACTTTCTGTTTTCCTGTTACCTATGACTCATCACCATGGCAGCACCACACACGGTCGCTTTGGCATCAAACAACCTGACGGTGTCTGGGTGTTGAGGGACTGTTGTCTCAGACTGAGCTGACCTGTTTGACCCTGCACTGAGACTCACAGCTTTCAACTGATCATCATGAAAGCAGTAAAGCACCACCTCTTGTTCTCATGTCGTCCTTGGGTCCCAGCAGTGTACACTCCTTCAGGTTTGCAACAGCAGGATAACAGATGGATTCCAACCGAAAATATTTTTTTTCTGAAAACCCAGCGTGGCCAATCTTCTTTACAGGATGTAACCATTATTGTATTTTCGGGCAGATCTTTTATTTTCTTTTTGCAGTTTTGTGAGAATTAGGTTGCTTGAGGAGACAATGAACACAGCTCAGCGAAACACATGGGATCACTTTTTGTTCTAGAGCCAGATGTTTGTGAACAGCCCAACCCAGACAAGGCTAAGACAGAGGGGCTCAGGGCTAGGCCTAGAGCTAGGGTTAGGGGGCTAAGACTAGAGGCCAAGGCTGGGGCTGGGGATGGGGCTGGGGCCAGGGCTGGGGCTAGTGCTAGGGCCAGGGCTAGGGCTGGGGCCAGGGCTAGAGCTAGGAAGCTAAGGCTATGGGCTGGGGCCGGGGCCAGGGCTAGGGCTGGGGCTAGGGCCAGGGCTAGGGCTGGGGCTAGGAAGCTAAGGCTATGGGCTGGGGCTGGGGCCGGGGCCAGGGCTAGAGCTAGGAAGCTAAGGCTATGGGCTGGGGCAGAAGCAGGAGCTTCAATAGCATCTGGAACAACAGGAAAACAGTTCACTGAAGTGGAATAAACCCAGTCAGACTCAGGCCAGTAGTCCAGTACGCTAGCAGCAAGGAGACAGGCCCTGCTGTGAGATCTGGGCCCCCATTAAAACAGCCTGTTGTTTTAACTTGGCTTACTGCACAATGATGTCAACGTGCCTGGGGAGAGGAGCCCAGGAGGAAGAGGAAGAGTGAGGGAGGAGGAGGTTTACGAGGGAGAGCGAAAGGGAGAAGACAGCGTTAGAGACCAAGGGGGTAGAAACAGATGGAGGGAGTGAGGGAGGAAAGGAAAAGAGGAGGGAGAGAAAAGCCAGGAGTACAGGAGAGAGAGGGGAGGGGGTTGGGTGATAGAGAGAAAGCAGGCTTGGGTTTGATAGCCCACATTGTTTAGTGCCAAGTTAAACAGCCTCAATGAGGTGAGAGAGAGAGAGACTGAGAGAGAGAGAGAGAGAGAGAGAGAGAGAGCGAGAGAGAGAGAGAGAGAGAGAGCGAGAGAGAGAGAGAGAGAGAGAGAGAGAGTAAGAGTAAGAGAGATAGAGAGATAGATAGAGAGTGAGAGAGAGTGAGAGAGAGTGAGTGAGTGAGAAAAGGAAGAGGGAGAAAGTGTGAGAAAGTGTGTGAGAGAGAGAGAGTAAGAGAGAGAGAGAGAGAGAGAGAGAGAGAGAGAGAGAGAGAGAGAGAGAGAGAGAGAGAGAGAGAGAGAGAGAGAGAGAGAAGAGAGTAGGAAGAGGGAGAAAGTGTGAGAGTGTGAGAGAGAGAGGGAGAGAGTGAGAGAGTAAGAGAGTAAGAGAGAGATGGAGAGAGAGTAGGAAGAGGGAGAAAGTGTGAGAGAGAGGGAGAGAGAGTGAGAGAGAGTAGGAAGAGGGAGAGAGTGTAGGATAAACAGCTTACTGGTGCCTCTCCTGCCGCACCATAATGAAAGACCTCATTATGCTTATACGGCCACGACTTAGGAGTCTAGCAGACTAATGATACCTGTCTCTGCTGCAGTGCAGTTGACACCAAAAGCGGCACCATAAATCACTGGTTACTTATTACCGTAATGTGTAATTAATACAGATCGCTAGACTTCTAGACTCTGGGCAAACTTAATAACGTCCTTGCTCAAACATTAAAGCTGAATTTCATCTAAATGGTGAAGTGATACTTGCTCACCTGGGGAGGTGGAGAGGCAGGCTGGCTGAGTGTGTGTCAGAACACATGTTAATCAGGAACTGTGGAGGTCTCTTCCTCTGTCTATCTCTTCAGACGGCTAGGTGTGTGTGTGTGACGGTTTGTCTCCATGAATGACAGTGTGTATGTGTGTGTGTGTGTGTGTGTGTATCCGTGGCCTTGTGGGTTCAGACTCTTTCGGTGGGAACTCGGGCAGTCCAGGGCTGACCTCAGAGATGACCTGTGAGCTAGCGGGGTGAAAGGTCGCGGGTCTCGGGGGGAGCAGTGGCGACACCCTCGAGCTGCAGACCAGACGAGCCTCATCACGGTCAGAGAGGGAGGCTTCACCACCACCAAAGGCTTCGGCTTACTGAGCTGACCCGTGTCTTTCATGTGGGAGACATAGGGTCTGAAACCCCCCTGCCACCCAGTGACTCCTTCTCAGGGATGTCCTTCAGTGTCAAGCAATTGGATTAGGAGCTTCATAAAGGGTTGTGCCAGGAGCTTAATGGATGGGGTTTGCTGGTTTGACTGATGTGCATTTCCGGCTGACCCTCTGTAGTTTGGGGATTAAACCATTCATCGTGTGGTTAAGTGGGCTGTGTATCTCTGACAGCTAAAGTTGTAACTCTGACTTCAGGGAGAAGGCACTGTGTCGTCTACAGCCACATTAGTCACATTAGCCTGAGCTAATCACATCCAAAGCTTCTTCTGTGTTGCCAGTCCTCCACCAAATCTAGTTTGTCAAATGCAAGTGCTGGGCTACGCATGGTTAATCTTGTAAATCTTCCTTTGGAGCTTTTAGACATAACCTGGTTTATTCTTCATGTCCCATTTGTTTGAGATGTGAGATAGACTCATAGCGATGGTAAGAGACTGAGACAGATTACTGCTGTAAGTTGATCAAGATGAGGGTCTGATTCCAAAACTCTCTGACCTGATCACTGCTGAGAAAGGGAACGCAGAATGATTCTGGAATGTTCCATGGCCTGACTCCATGTCTGGAAATCAAAATGTACCTACATAATGGTCTTTACTAATAAAGATATATTAATTCGAGCAATTTTACATGCTATACTTTATTTCAAATGAGTAAACAAAATGCATGTCTATGAAAAGAAAAGTGGTGTCCATTACAGTAATGTCAGCTGGCTAACATCTCTCTATATGTACGTCTGTGTGTGTGTGTGTGTGTTTCTGTGTGTGTTTGTGTGTGTCTTACAGTTTGTCCCCCACACCCCCAGGTCCTTTGTTTGTGCCGATGCCCAGGGGCCCTCGGTGAAACCCAACGAACATTACTCACGCCCCATTGGCTCACAATGCTGCCAGTGCAGGCTAACACGCCCCCTCTCCCCCGCCTGGTGACAGTTAGAGAGAGGACAGTCCTGATGCCATACGGCCCCATCCTCGCATCCCCCACCACCCCACCCCCGTCTCCAAGGTGGTACGACCCGCACCCACAGACGGGTGAGGGGACAGAAGGGGGAGGGGACAGAAGCATTATGGAAAATTGAAAAAAAAAGGGGGGTTGGACACAGTAATCACTCAGAGCACATAAACAATGCCATTGTAGCGGAGGGGGGGGGGGGGCGTACACACACAGGCCATCTGAAACAGTGGAGCTTGATTAACCTCGTTTGCTTGATTGACCATGAGCAGGCAAGGATGGGGGTGGTTAGCTTTACTGTGTCAGTCCTTGTTAAAGACATACTAAGAGCTTGGCCCCCTGCGGTGAACACAGGATTTAATGTAAATATTAGGCCAGGGATTTAAGAGCCACACACTGTGGCTCTTCACAATAGACTCTCCCCCAAACCCCCGTAGACGATAATCTGACATCATTGTTGGTCATCTGGCGATGTACAGTGGGATTAAACGTTGTGTAGGGGCGAGGCAGCATACATTGAGGTCGACCAAGGAGGAAGACAAAAGGAAAGAACTTGTTGTGAGGTTGTCCCACTTCACATGCAAACCATTTCTCAGGAACACTGAGATTGTGTATTTTGACATGCTTCGTTGCAAGGCACAAACAGAAAGAAAGAAAAAGAGAAAGAGAGAGAAAAAGAGAGAGTGTGTGTGGGGGGAGGATTGAGGAACGCATGACAGGCAATGTAGATGTGGTGCGGTTCAACATGGAGAGTGGTTACATCACTGTGTGTAGTCCCACAGGGTCCCCATCAACAGATCAATACTATCACCATGAAGAGGTGCCAGGGATCAATACTTCAACTCACTAGCCTAATTACTAGCATAGGACCAATAATATGTAAACACCCCCCCCCACACACACACACATACAGACACACCGACATGGGCACCTGCGCACACACTCCAGATCAAACAGCCCTACTCCTACAGATCTGCATGGAGACTGTTGAACCTTCTCGACAGGTGTTACCTGTCCCCCATAAAACACTGCTCTCTGGAAACTATGTCGTTTGTCTCGTCAGTCACTAGAGCAGGTGGCAAGTGAGGCCAAAGGCTACACACACACAGCCTTACACACACACACACACACACACACACACACACACACACACACAACCTTACACACACACACACACACACACAGCCTTACACACACAGACACGTATACACACACAGGCAGACAGCTAGACAGGCATGCGGCAAGAAATTAGGCAAACAAGCAGACAAGCAGATGGGCAGATATAGTCACGTACAGACAGACAGGTGAACTCAGATTGACTTCTCTCTACCTGTCTTCAGGCTACAGTCCCTCATGGACCTGTCCAACAGACGAACAGGCTGCAGGCCGTCCTCAAACACTCCATTCCTTCATCCCTGCAGCTAAGATGGTGTGCCTTGCTCCATGTATGATTGTGTTTGTATTCTATGTTATGATTTACACACTCTTTATTCACTGTGACACAAACCCCTGCTGTGAGCGTTCCTGCAGGGGACAGAGAGAGGGTTCCAGTCACAACAGGACTGTCCTTCTTGGAGACTCATACCAAAGGAGTATAGGATAAGTTGAGTTCCTTGGTCTGCTAGTCAATACAAGGAAAGGGTGAGTGTGTGTTTGTGAGCATGCAACTGTATGCTGGTAGCTGCAATGTGTTTCATTCCATAATTTAGCCTAATGTACCACTTATGTAAGCACAAACTTATGAATAACTAACACTGAATAATTGCATTTTAATTATACACAACTTTTTTACAAATTGCACTTCAGTAATTCGGAGAGCATGTTGTACCTCAGTGCTGAGTGCTATATTTGAAACTAGGCTGTGTAAACTCCATCTGAAAGTTGATTTTGTGTTTGTATCAACTCCAGGATTGTGTTTAGAAGTGAGGCCCACAGTGATGATCTAACAACCATGATGTCATCATCACCTGACCAGGACATCTGACACCTATTGGCAGGCTTCATGTCACTAGCGATCAGGTTCCATCGTCATGGCTACGGATCAATAATACATAGCCTAGGCTTGCCATCGACACAGAAGAAACATAGGACACCAGGGCATGATGGGATTGGCAGAACTGCCACTTTGAGGTGAACTCACACATGGATAAGCCAAAAATGGCCTGTGTAGTGAATATGGGCATGTCACACTGTCAAGGAGGTACTGAGTACAGAGCTTCACAGGTAACACTTTAAACCATGAAACATGTACTTACTTGAAGGTAATTAAATTATATTAATTACAAATAAATTGTGAGACGGAAAGGATGTGGCCACACATTTACCATTAAATCAATGACTTGATTTGTCAACCAGAAGGACAGGGTGAGAAATAGTCATCTTGTATAATTTCTTTTTTTTTACGCAAAGGACAATGAAACAAACGTTGCTCCAGGCTTCAGTCTATACAGTGTCCAGGAGAGCCATCAGAAGACAGCGCACGACACTAACCCTCTGAACCACACCCACAGTACACCCTGGACCAGGACAACCCACACGTGTCAGGTTACATGTTGACTGTGAAGACCAGCCGTGTCCCTTTGCAGCGGCTTACCAGGGTGGTGATCCCTGGAGAGGAGAGGCGGGGGGGTGGGGGAGCATAGGTCTGAGGCTCTTCCCCCCCCCCCCCTCTCCATTCCTCTACAAGCCCACATGTGTTTTACTACCACGGCTGCAGGACTGCGAATTCCAAGGACACATTCTGGAACCCACAGAACATTCTGGAACTCACAGAACATTCTGGAACCCACAGAACATTCTGGAACTGTCCTGGAGATACAGCCAGCAGAGCAAGAGACAGACAGGACACATCATCAGCTCATCAGAGAAAGATTGTTTTCTTTACTGTCCTCCTCTTCCTACCACTGTCCATCTTTCACACGCTCTCTCTCTCTTTCTCGTTCTCTCTCCATCACTCCGAGACTGTGCGTCCTTCAGTACTCACGCAACTCCTTACACAACAGTGCCGCTACAATAAACTGAAATGGTGGGGAACAAACAGCTCAGAAGCTCTCCAGACAAGACCTACAACCTGAACCCCCAAAGACAACTTACTGCTACAAACACACAGCTACAACTCAACCTCTGACACCAGGTTGCCCCGAGATACGATAGCTCACTGTGTCAAACCTTTCCTCCCCCTGTACAAAAACAGGTCTTTCATTCTAATTTATGTTAGCTCGCTAATTTTCCAGTCCCTTTCCTCTCCATCAACATGACAATTACAATTAAAAGCGTGACACGAGGGGGCGTGCCCCCTGCCCCCCAGACCATAATGCCAGCTAACCCTTGACCCCTGACCTGGACTGGGCTCGGGTTACTGCCCGGCGCCCTGGGGCAGCGCGGTGGTCCAGCCTACCCCAGGGTCGTGCTCTGGGGAGGGTGGAAGCATCTGAGCTGGGCTGAGGGGGACAGGAAGGTCCCCCTCAGGGTTCTTCAAGGTTCATTAAGGTGCTGAGGTTCACTGAACACAGCCCACATTAGGTTCAGTAGGTCAGCTTTGTTACAAAGCTTTTGTCTGTACAGTTTGTGCTTTGGTGCCAATACACTAAGACAGTGTTAGTGAGCTAAGCTAAAGCCTGCCTCTTTATCCTTCCTGTCTGTATCCATCTAGCGTTCAGCAGAGACCTCCCAGAGAGCCCAGGCAGGACGGAGAGCCGGTCTCTGTCTGGGAGCTGCTGGGCAGACACGTGGGAAACAGCTAATCAGATGATTTCCAGGTTGTTCCTTCCTCCGTCCCTGCTCACTGAGACGTGTGTGAGAGTGACACGAGGTGACAGAGCGACAGGCTGGGAGCTCATCAGAGAGGGTGTGTTTGACAGGCAGGGCGTACGGGCTGAGGGGAACTCAAAGACAGAGGCAGCAAAGAGGTGCAGAGGTGGAGATGTAGACAGAGCCAGAGGGGGAAGACATAGACGTGGGTGTAGAAAGACCAGATGCAGAAGAAGAGGCAAAGACAGAGGCAGAGACAGGCAGCAGAAGAGCCAGAGGTGGAGGCATAAATAGAGGCGGTAGAAGAGGCAGAGGCGACAGGAGAGGCAGAGGCAGCAGGAGAGGCAGAGAGACAGTTCCTGCCTCCTCATTAAGGAGGCTGAGCAGATCCACATGACTCACGCTCCACTACACCAGAGTGACGGACATCTGAGGTCACACACCATCAGTTCTCAGCCATCCGCCTGGAGACCCAGTGACTCCCAACACTCGCTCGTCTGACAACACATTTCACAACTTTGCTTTCAGAAGTTTTTTAGGAAATTTGATTTGATGTGTTCCAGTGCAAAGAGAACATAGTTTGACTCGACAGAGCCGGATGGTGAATGGATGCCTTGTAATCAGTCAGATGTCATGAGATTTCAATAATTCAGTTAGCATTTTCTGCACAGAGAACAGGCTGAAGGAAAGGCAGACCTGAGGACATCTATTACGCCTTCTGGAAGGAACATGACTGACTGGAATCCAGACACACAGGTGTGTCTGGGACTGTGGGATTCCAGTTTGAACCACAGTTACAGTCTTTCTCCCAACCTCCTCCTCTTCCAGGTGTCAGAAGGAGTGTCGAAGACTGTTTTCTTTATGTCACCCTCTCCTTCCTCCTGTCCCCACTCCCTCCCCAGTCTGGATCATCTTCTGGTATGGCAGGAATGTGAAACTGTGTGGACGCCACTGTAGTCATCACTATGACGATGCTGAGGTTTATGGGCCATTAACAATCATTACCAGAATGACCTTTCGCCCTGGTTTATAACTCTCCTTTCCTTTCCTCTGCTCCTCTGCTCTCATGTTCTCTCTTCTCTTCTCCTCTTATCACATTTCCTTTATCTCATCTCCTCCTCTCCATTCTGCTCACAGAATCACAGAATCCAGAAAGGGGTGATCTCAGGAGAATGGTTCAGAACAGTCATTAGGTAGGATGACCGATTCGGAGGGGGGGAGGGGGGCGGTTGTGGCAGGGACGCCCAGTCTATTCCACGCATCCCTCCCTGACGACCGCTCCTCCATTCTCTCTCGAAATGAGCTCATACCGCCCTCTCCCCCGTTAACCCTGCGTGGCCCGGAGCTCTGCTCGAGTACTACTGGATGTCAGATGATCAGATGAGGGGGTGTCCAATTGTTTTGACACAAGCATTCCTTGGTGTGGGGAAGGGTTTGGCTGTTGCACCAACGCAGGGTTCACAGGGAGGTGAGGAGCCTCCAGAAGGCTGAGAGGTGCGTTACTCACTGGGGATGTTTGGGCTTTGTACAGCATGCTCCGCTGCCTCCGGGACATGGGCTGTCACGCCGTGTTGGACCTCCGAGGGTTAACATGAGATTGTGAGGGGTGTCTGTGTTAGGTGCAGCACAGTGACGGGGGTGCATGTATGTGTGTGTGTCTGTGTGTGTGTGCGTGTGTGTTCTGTTTATGTACCAGTTAGGTTGTTCACAGCTTAGACAATGGGTGGAGTTTTAATGGGACAGATGAAGGTGACATCCTGGTTCTGATAACTGTACACTATGTATGGGTGAAGCCACTAGCACAGTATTCAGTATAATTCACTCGGAAAAAGCTAGAATGAATCTGCACCATTCAGAAAACGTTCAGACATCAAAGCCCTTATCATCAGGACAGCTAACAGTGGATTTATGGCAATGGAAAGACAAGGTTGTCCTTGGTAACCGGATATGTGTGAGTGGACACACACACACACACACACACACACACAGTCATGCACACACACTGTCAAGCACGGACATACTTTAATAGTTTCCACAAGCCTCTCTGTCAGAGTGGAATGAGAATAGATTTATAACAACTTACAGGAGGATAGGAGAGGTCTCATCAATTAATGATGGCATAGGGGAGACATTATCTGTGTGTGGAGTGGCAGAGGGTTGGGGAGAGCTGTGAGAGGGGGAAGGAGAAGGGGAGCAGAGGGGGAAAGGAGCTGGGAAAGGGGGAAGGAGAAGGGGAGCAGAGGGGGAAAGGAGCTGGGAAAGGGGGAAGGAGAAGGGGAGCAGAGGGGGGAAGGAGCTGGGAGAGGGGGAAGTAGAAGGGGAGAAGAGGGGGGAAGGAGCTGGGAGAGGGGGAAGGAGAAGGGGAGCAGAGGGGGAAAAGAGCTGGGAGAGGGGGAAGGAGAAGGGGAGCAGAGGGGGGAAGGAGCTGGGAGAGGGGGAAGGAGAAGGGGAGCAGAGGGGGGAAGGAGCTGGGAGAGGGGGAAGTAGAAGGGGAGCAGAGGGGGAAAAGAGCTGGGAGGCGGGGAAGGAGAAGGGGAGCAGAGGGGGGAAGGAGCTGTGAGAGGGGGAAGGAGAAGGGGAGCAGAGGGGGGAAGGAGCTGGGAGAGGGGGAAGTATAAGGGGAGCAGAGGGGGGAAAGAGCTGGGAGGGGGGGAAGGAGAAGGGGAGCAGAGGGGGGAAGGAGCTGGGAGAGATGTACGGGTGTGGAGACGTAAACGGAAGATTGTTTGTCTGGGACAGATTAGCTATCACATGAGCAATCACTGGCACTGGTTCTCAGAGCGATCTTGGGGGTGCTCGACACATGGCTGCATTTTAGAAGGGGTTCTAGGTCAGGTTCTCTGTGAGAACGAGTGGCAGTGTGTGTGTGTGTGTGCGCGGTTGTGGGAAACCATTAACTGTACAAATAAGTTCAGTCTTGCACCGAGGCAGAGCTACGCACCACTGTCTTCTGTGTCTGCTCTGACGTGCGTATGTAAAAATAGCCCAGCTGGCGTGCATACTGGGCTGTCTTCCTGAGTCAGACTCTCACTGATAAGACACCCACACTGACTGTGATTATGTAAAACATGTGGGTTAATAACCATGAAAGCTCCAGTGCTTGGGCTTGTGATGGAGTGAGTCGAATAATGCTATTCCATTCCTCTGTGACAGCTGCTGCCCCTGAACGCACCATCCATCACTGCGGAGCCAGGCTCCTGGAGGAAGTACATAAACGTCTGCTGAGTGTCCTTGAGCAGCTGGGGATGTGATCACAATCAGAGGAATAACAGATGAGACGTCCACACCAACCCCCCCCCCCCTCCCTCCTCTTCACCACACCTACCACAGAGAGCAGGCGTCAGTCAAGAACAGCAAATACCATCCAATACCAATACGCTGCTCAATTTGTCTTGCTCGCTGTGATGAATCCAGTGGCTCGGAACCAGCTACTGGCTGCGAGCCACATCCAATGCGCCCTGATTAATTTCTACCGTTTGTGGTTGTTCTGTGTTGTTGGCCTAAGTGTGCCAGAGAGCTGTCCCAGAGTGTGGCTGTCTCTGGCAGGCCTGGGGGATGGGACGGGTCCTGACAGGATGCATGTTTACGTTCCATCTCCAGATGATGATCGTGAGCTTGGTATGGAAATCTGAGGTCGTTTCCATAGGGTGTAATTGAAAGCTTATTTTTGCTGTGTCAGAGAGACAGAGATCTCCTATCAGACAGATACACGGGCCCCTTCAACCCTCGCTCTTGCTCACACATGCACACACACACACGCACGCAAACACACACGCACACACCTGTTACACACACACACACACTCACAACATAGCTAGCGTGAGTGCGTCCCAGGTGATACAGGCCTACCTACTAATTATGAAAACGATGCCTTGTTTCCCCTTGAACTCCTCCTGAACCTTTCTCATGCATTCAAATGCTGCCCCTGTGTTTATCTATGACCTCCACATGGAAATCAGCCTGCTGAGTATGCAGGTCTAATAGCAGGGTAAACGCATAGCCAGCCCAGGGCACACATGCTCTCTCTCTGCTGAGCACTGGAGACAAAGCGCCCTGCTGCCATTACAGCGGCACTAAGGGCAGATCACAAAGGCCTCAGTAGGACCCCTGGTATTAGTTTGCGAGAAGGACCTGGAGGAAAGTTCTTTCAAGATCAGGGGGAATTCTACAACACCCTTCAACAGATCTTCAAGGACCTTATGAAACCATTTACGTGTTTTGTTTTTGGGGGTTTTCTGACAAATAGCCAGGGGCCACAGCGACAAATCCTGTCTAGAAAGATTTGGTTAACAAAGACTAAATCGTTGGCAAATATCTCATCACAGCAGGACATAAGAACAGCTTGGTCTGCAGCATGAGGCAATATTAGCAGCATGTAATGGAGCTGGGAGCCAGGAAGTCCTTAAAGCATACTATTACATTGTCCAACACATTATAGATTTTGGCTTGAACATCTTTCCCACCTAAGCAATAACATTCTCTACTAGCAGAGCAGAGCAATGCTGGCGAGCAGCGGTTTGTGTTGGCTGGCTGGTCATTTCACACGGTGGGAGACAAGGCAGTGCCAGGGACATTAAGGCTCGATCACATGCCAATTCAGACACCTTTCACTAAATCCTGTCTCACTGGGCCCAGGCTGGCTCATTGTTCAGAGGGGTTTATGGAGCTTTAACTCAAGGGTGAAGCTGATGGTCTCTGACACTAACACTGCCCCTCATGGACACCCACCTCCTCAGCTCCCTGGTGGCCCCGGGGCAGGGGCAGGGGCAGGGCTGGAGGGCCCTGTGTGAGAACCTCAACACTGTGGCTGCAGGGCTGAGGAAGTGACCTCACAACAGACCTCTCTCTCTCCTCTTTTTCACTGTGAGCGTGACACACACTGTCCGACATCTCACCTCCACCTGATAAGTCTCAGCCTTGCTGACAGTCTGAGCATGTCTCCTATCACTAGATGCCAGACAGCTGATTGTGTGTGCTTGTGTGTGTGTGTGTGCTTGTGTGTGTGCTTGTGTGTGTGCTTGTGTGTTGGACCGTGTGCTATAGTGGGAAGCACGTGAGATGGCAGATTGCGGTGTCCTCGCGCACGACTGCGAGGCACTGTCGGAATGCGTCAGACGATCTTCCCGTCCCCGCAGACGGAGACACAAGGACACGGGGCAGGGAGATGGGGAGGCTTGTTTGACCGCGGCTCATCTGATCGCCTCGGTTCACCTCGGTCAGCCTTGGCTCACTTTATCAGTCATTCCATACAGGATGATTCAGACTGTGGCTGGGCTGTGTGACTCTGTGTGAGTTGTCCTGTACTAGGTCTGTCTGGGAACATCTCATGAGGGTGAGGGGGTGGGGAGATGGAGATAGAGAGGGAGGGGGGGTGTAAGCTGGGTGGCCTCTAAGTCTGGGCTTCCTCAGTCATGTTCCTCAGTCATGTTCTGTTCGGTATCCAGACAGGCACACTCTGATCCTGGAACATGTGATCACTGGGAAGTTAAGACTTGGGGAATGCGAGGGCGGGGTTATGCAAGAGCACCGTGTCAGTCCGTCTGAGGACAGTGCCCGGAGACGGTCTGGGCACCCAAACGGGCCGTGCAGACGACCTCACCAGGCTCCTCTCCAGGTCCAGCCAGGGTAGCTGTGCCCCAGGATGGTGGCAGTCAGGCCCGCAGTATTAGAGCCGTCAGCCCCAGCAGCAGAGGGGCTGGATCTGCTTCTCAGGGCCAGATGGACGGAGGAGAGCAGAGGGAGTCAGGAGGGTCAGGAGGGACGGTCAGACTCAGGACTCGGTAGAGTCAGAGTGATGGTCAGGAGGTTCCTAATCAGTCACGGTCAGAGGTTGCTCACGGGGAGCCAAGTCACGGTCGAAGCACATTCACATCCCACAGTGTCAGAGGCCTTCATGGTGGTCACAGCCAGGCAGGGAGTGAGTCTGGCCACAGTCAGTGGAGTGCTGCTCATGGGTCACAGAGGACAGAGAGCTGGGCTGGGCCCCTGGAAGGGCCAGCAGGCTGGGGAGAACAGGAGGATAGCAGCCATCAGGACAGCCATCTGCGTGCTGCCTCCGGGCCGTGTTAACATGGGTGGACACACACACATACACACATCCGGGAGAAAGACGTGCACTGAGTTTGCTCACAGAGTTCCGCTGCATGTCCACGATGTGGGATAGAAAGAGCTTTTAGGCGTCTCATAGGATGATGGGATGAATGGGTATGGCTGGATGAAGGAGAAAAGCGGGGGAGAGGGAGACAGAGGAGGGAGGGACGGACTGAGCCAAAAGAGACAGACGGGAGTTGTGAAGTGTGTGTGTGAGTTAAGGTGTGTGTGTGTGTGCGGCTCCTGTCAGAGGTGATGGATGGCTTGCCAGGGTTCTAGAAAGGAGCTGAGGGGTGACAGTTATTTCCTGATTCTTTTAAATACCACTTTCCCAGAGCACTGCAGCAGCTGCCTCCTGGACCGAGAGAGAGAGAGAAATAATGATAGAGGACAAAAGAGAGAGAGACGGAGCGAGAGAGACAGGTAGGGAAATACAGAGAGAGGGGGAAAGAGAGAGAGGGAATAGAATGAAAGAGTGATCAAGAGAAATGATGAGCTAGAAAGTGAAAGCAGATTTCAGACACCCGCTAGATGAAGGCAGTGTCCTCATTCTCTCATGTGGCATTTTGTACATTACAGAAGCTCCAATTGATCTGCGTTACGGAAATGAACTGCTGTGCCATCCCAGCATTGACACTGTCAGTCAATGGATTCACCCCATAAAATCCTTTTAGACTTTCCACAGCTCGATGTGTCCTTGGGTCAAAGTGCAGGGTCACCGGGCCTGGTGGCCAAGCGGTCCATCCTGCTGCTGCCCACTGGGCCAAGTTAGCCCAAGCTAGCAGCCTTCACACTGTATCTCAATGAGAACATAGATCTGTATTAGCATGACTAGCTTTCGCAATGAACCTTGAAGGGATTCGCAAGGTTTTGAGCAACTGCTTTGCATAAAGTGCTTTTCACAAGCAGTGTAACATCATCAGACATCTTAAAAACATAGGCGCAAGCATATCAAATAAGATCAAAGCTACTGTGACACTGGAAAAACAAGAATAAACATTATCTGTTGAAGCATTTCTTTCCATTCCTTCCAAACACGGAACGTATTTTGACATCTTCAACAAAAACATTGCTTTTGCTTTTCCAATCTTTCCTGACCACAGCTGACAACCTAGTGTACACAGGCTGTCACATCTGGACTATCTTCAGAGACAGCCATTTGACTACAACAACAAACTCTTCTCGCAGAAACACACACACATTGTTTAAACTAAGATAACACTGCACAACGTCTGCATCAGTTTCTTCATACAAACATCCTCCCATCCATGTCTGATAGTCCAACTTTCTTTCCCCCCCCAATCCATGGTCTGACAGACAACCCTGAGATATGACATAAGGCTGACTACTCCACCTGTAACTGTGCTTACGAACACCGTGCTGAGCTATCTGGATTTGTGGACAGAGCTAGTTCCGGGGGTCAGGAGGCTGAGTGGAGGGCATCGGGCTATTAATCAGACGTTTCCCGGTTCGATTACCGGCCGTGCAAAATGGCGTTGTGTCCTTGGGCAAGGCACTTCACCCTACTTGCCTAGGGGGGAATGTCCCTGTACTTACTGTAAGTCGCTCTGGAAAAGAGCGTCTGCTAAATGACTAAATGTAGTTGTCTCCTCTCTCCTCCTTGTCCTGAAGATGTGTCCTTCTGCTGAGCTGCTGAGCTTCAGAACTACATGAGGCTGACATGGCTCCCAGTCACACTTAGCAAGGCTGCTCGAGCAGAAAGACCTCCCTTCGACGCAATGTTTTTCATTAGTCTTCCTGCCTCTCCCTCCCTCTCCATGCATGCGTCGGGCCATCTCTCCAACCGAGGGAGAGATGGAAGAAACTTGTCATGTTTAACGCCTAAGTGGGTCAACATTGACTCTGGGTCGTCTGGAAGGGAAGTGCACTCGGCCAAAGTCACTCAACCATGTCTGTGTCTGCACATACACCCAAAAGACCTGACAAGACCAGGGCTCAAATTAGTCGTTTTACAGTGTGAGCCAAAGTCTAACTAGTCTCCACACAGTCAAACCTAACAGTATAGCTAGTTCTCACACGGCTAGGTTCCACATTAACGAGTCATCTGAAGACAATTTCCTCAGATTTCAGTAGATCCTACCAGGGGCTTAGCTGAGCTTCAATGTTGCGGTTTGTGTCTGATGGCTCTGCTATCCTTGGGTGAAATCACATCGCGGCTCATCAGTGGAGAGGAATGGAGGATGTTAGGTGAGGCTGGATGGTGGGATGAGAGCAGAGTGTATACAGCTATTTAAATACGGGATCAATCTACATTTTAAATGATAATTCAACTACAGGATGAGGCCTGTCTGAAAATGATTCAGATTTCCCTACGTCACCCAAAGGCACAGTTTGAGGTGAACTCCACAGAATGCCATCATTTAATAGTTTGACTTAAATATCCCCCTCGCTGGTGAATCACACACAGAAAAAAGTGAGATATTTTGACATAATCGTATCATCCTTCAGCTAAGACAGGCCATATATCTGCTGATGGTACCTTGTCTCCATCTAGTGTCCACTGGGTTGTTTTACTAGAACCTAAACTCCTATCTAAACTAAAACTGTTCTAACTGGAATAATTCAGCAGGCATTTGACAGTTTGTTTTATTAGAATCACAGACAGAGGATGCCATAACACAAAAAAGGAAATGTACCTTTGACACACACGCAGTTTCAATCGCCTAGGCAACAGTTGAACCAAATCAGCTCAGAGATCATGCTTCATGAGCTCTCTCAGGCAGACGGTGGCGTAACAGGAAGTGTCAAGGTCAAAGGTCAGATTCAGACAGGCCGTGTCTGTGTCGTTCTGTGGCTTGGGTGATGCTGCATCATCCTCTAGCTGGCACTCCTCTCCTCCTCCCCCTCTCCTCCCAGCCCCCCGACCCAGGACCTGCAGGCTGAAGGTCAGATTGCTTGGGAGGGCCAGCAGGGGGCGATGGCAGCCAGGGAGGTTCAGTTTGAGGCTGGTGATTCTGAAACGGCAGTTCTGCAGTCCGTCCTGCGCCAGCCTGGCCTGGTACCACGCCCCCAGGGTGCTCTCTGGGTACTGGACACTGTTGCCTGGCATGGGCAGAACCACCTGAAACACACATCAGGACAGCTACTAAGGGCATTTCCAGACATCAGCGTTTCCCACACATTGATTTATTTGTGGCGGCCCGCCACAATAACAAATTTACCGCCACAAATGTATTAACCAATACAGCCAGCCAGGCAGGACTCGCAACTTAACTTTTTTACTCACTGTCCCAGTACCGTCCCAAAGTGCAAAATTAAGCGTTCCAAACTGAACACACACCCACCTGAGCTAGTGAGTAGACCCCCTGCTCCTCCTCTTCTCTGGTGACCACATGGATCTGCAGGAGCAGTAGACAGGATTCAGGTTGGAAGTGGAGGAGTGAGCTCCACTCAAGTCCTACAGCAATATTATCAGCCTTTCATACTGTGTGAGCGTCGTTGGTTACCTGAGACTGGTTTGCTTCCTCCAGGGTCTCCAGTCCCCCTGTATCACCATGTACCCAGACCAGGTCACCCTGCCTGGGCTTGTGCCCCAGCATGGCCAGCCTGTGAGCCACCGCATGGTTCCACACCCGGCTGCAGTAAGCGTGGGGGTAAAACACCCTCATGCCATGGGGCAGAGCGAGCCAGGCGCGGGCACAGCCCTCGGGGCCCGTCCCGTAGCGGTGCAGCGCCCGCAGCATGATGCGCTCCCGTGGCTTGGACATGGGCATCAGCGCCAAGCTGGCCTTGGCATCACCTGGGCACCACAGAGAGAGGAGAGGATAAGACACTGTTGATTCCAGTCTGCTGTGGCAGGTGTTGATTTACTCACCAGTCTGGAGGAAGAGTCTTTTCGCCTGGTTCTGAGGGTCATCGCCTTCCTCTGGGGTGAAGAACAATCGCACTGCCAACACCTCTCACACACACACACACACACACTCCAAGTCAAAATGTAGATCTGGTATGTCTCATTGAGCAGATATGCATGTATGCAGGGCTAGGTGTAGGTCGTAATCAGACAGTACCATGTCCTCTTTGAGCAGAGCCAGTCCGACCTCATCTGATTGGACAGTCTGGGCACTGCCAAACCTCTGAGGGCCGTAGTAATTCACGAATCCTCTGGTCTGCAGGAAGCACCGCAGCAGTTACTAAGTATCTGATCGTCACGCTCACATACAGACAGACTGACTGAAGCCTCCTCAAACTCCCACGGGTCCACAAGGAAGGAGGACATGATGGATTCAAGGAGGCCCTGTTGAGAACCATCTTGGAGGATGTGAGTTGGTCACCTTGACGTTGTCCACAGCTTCCTGCACCAGAGCAGCCAGGTCCTTCTGGGAGCCGTGACACGGGTGTGGTCTCAGATCTCGCACCACCAGGTCAAAGTGGTTCCCCTGCAGACGCCCCAGGCTCAGCGGCCCGGAGGCCCAGCGGACCCGGGACAGAACCAGACCTCTCCTCTCCAAGTCTGGTGCCTTCTCCATCAGCCTGGCAGCACACACACACACGCCATAGTTATGAAGGGATATCTCAGTGATAGAAGAGCTTCAAATCCCCCACTCCCTGTCGTTTTGGGCCGCGTTACATTGGCATCATTTAGACCGTGTAGTCCAACATTACCATAGAGCATCTGTAAACAGGCAGCTGACTGTGTCTGGTGGGTGTGTTACCTCTGAGCTGACACCTTCTTGACCACCATGCCCTGGTGGGTGATGGCCCTCTTGTCCTTGATGCCAGCGTAGGTGAAGTCTGAGGGCACGACGTCCAGCGCTGCCGCCATGAGGCTGATGGCCTCCAGGGTCTCCACGTTCTCCTTACGCAGAGTAAAGGCTGCAGGAGGACACACACACAGGAATCACACATACAGAGAACAGAGCATAGAAATGAAGGTTGTGGAAAGAGTTTTCTAGGGTTTTTCTATCAAGTTTTTTTTCTATCACCACTATGTCAGGTTGTCTCACCAGTGTAGACCTCCTGCTCTTCTCTACGTTCTCCAGCACTCCTCTTGGTGGTCTTTCCTCGTTCTCTCAGCCTCACAGAGATCCTGGTCTCTCCCCGCTGGCTGCTCTCTTTTTTCTCACTGGAGCTCTTTGTCACCCCCTGTTGGCTAAAGCTTTTAGTTTCCACCAGCTTGCCGAACCTACGGCTCAGGAAGTGATGCACTGCCGTCCTGTTCTGCTTCCTGTCCTCAGGTCTGAAGGTATACGTCGTCCCCGGGACCTTGGCATCCAGGAACCTAAAGAAGTTCTCTGCGTCCTCCTCACTAACTAATCCTGACAGCTCTTTGTAGTCAGGATCCTCCTTCACTCTGATTTCTGATTGGCTGGTCACCGTCATCAAAAATGGGAAATGATGTCGTACTGCGCGGTGCACATTGGCCCGCTGGAGTTTATCTGGGAAAGATCCCAGAGTTAGCTCTTGCTTGGCGAGCACCTTTTGTCCGTTTCTGAATGTGGTGACAAACTTCTCCAACTCTGCCTGAGTGGACTGGCCCAAGACTAAGCTCAGGTCCAAACTCTCTCCTCTGAGAGGGAGGACATCATGCTGCTTACCAGCTGCTGTGTCTGTAGGCTCAACTCCTGGGATGGAGCAGTCCTGAGTGAGGCTGGGTCTACATGCAGAGGAAGCACTCTCTCTCCTCTTAGACGGAGCTTGGGCTGTCCTCTCCTTGGTGTCGCAACATACACCTGGCTGAGAGACGACGGAGCTGCTGTCTTCAGTCACCACGTGTCCGTCGATGTCTATCTCAGTGACCACAAAGTCTCTGGAGCAGTTTTTAATGGTCCCAAAGAAACCGTCGTGGTCTGATATGAAGCTGTCGAGGACAGGCACGCTCGCAGCTAGGGGGTCATCTTCCATCGTTATCTCATTACTAAGCTGACCTCTGAGAGAAAGATACACACAATACATTACACTGCATATGCACATAAATAAATGAAGGCAAGTGTCCTGAAATGTAGTAAAAAGACATAATTATGTAATTGATGTGACCAGATTAACATTATATTAACAACTTCTGTTAGTTTTTACTGTTGTTATTAATTGTACAGTAGCTACTTGATGGTATATTGGCATTACGTTCTGTTTAACAGAAGTAAGTATTTATATTGCGTCAGCTTTAAGTCATACTTTTTCACTCACTATAACCTACACATACTGTTTTCCTGCACTGTAAACGCACGAAACTAGCGGTTCATTCTTACCTTCATCTAATAAACAAACACATGCGGCTCTTATGGGTTCATGCTTCCGCGTCATGTGACTATGGAAGATCTTAAAGGGCCAATGCGGTTCCTACATTAATAGACACGATGTAACCTAAAGCAACTCTGTAAACTATTCATATATAAATGAACCAAAATATGTGGTTGTGATTTAAATAGTTTATTATCCTTCACTTTTTTTGACATTTGATCCATAGAAAAAACATAATTTGAGACATGATGATAGTTTAAAGAACGATAGTTTCACAATGAAACGCCCTCTACAGGTAGTTTGGGTAACAGTGGTTCACATCAACGAAGACCGGGGAATGTCATCCAATTCCCTTACTATGTGCGTAACTACTACGCATGCACAGTCCAGGGTCAAGTTGACCCAAAGCACAGATATATGATTACATCACATCCTAAACTCAAACGATATTGTGAGGGATCGTACCTGACCCAATGCTTGTATCTCCTTCCTTACAACACATGCACGTGACGTTATCAAGTAGAAAAGGTGCTGCACTGCTGTGGGTCAAATGCATTGCATATTATGGGATGGTCCTCCAATGTGAAATGTAGTTACACCTGATCTGGGACTCTCTCAAACTAAATTTGTTTGGCTAAACAATAGGCTGAATCCCAGCCATTTCTTTACCTTCAGGCTGTGACAGCTAAGAAGGAAACACCCTCACTAACACACACAGAATATTACAAGCATAGAAAAATAGCTTCTCTATGATTTCATTCTTAAGTAAAAGAATGCTAAATATAATCACAGGATGCTCTCTACAGCACCACTAAAACAGATTTCTAGCTGATCCCTGTTCCTTTTACAAATATACTGAATGAAAGATTCATATACTCTATATTAAAATTAAACTAGGCTTGTATAAACACGCTCCATACACACGTCAAACAGTATAAAAGCATTAGGCTTCGCATACATATGGCTTCATCTAATAGTCTACCAACAGGCTATAAACAAGGGGTCTTCTATAGGGGGAAGTCCTTGTTTCACTGCCTTCTAGCTCTACATTCCCGTGCATGCAGCCATGGACACACACTACTGAGAAGCCTACTGTTGGACATGCTACAAATCTTGGGGCGGAGTGTTAATATGGCTTTTAGTATCTGGTCTGAGTGCATAGTTCAGTCTACCTGGATGTCTAAAGAGTTAAAGGAGTGTTAAGGAAATAATTCACAACAAGGGGGTTGTTAAAATAACTACTTTGTGGACCGTTCCATTTTGGAATTACAAGGAGGGGTGTTTCAGGCTCGAGGTCACTCGTCCGCGTCTCCTTTCCCAGGAGCCCGTGTGATCCTGCGTCCTCCCTTCTTCCCCGGCGGGCCCCTGGGCTTGGCGAAGGCCTGCTTGTGGGCGTGCTGCTTCGGGTGGACCTCCTCATACAGGAAGTCTCCTGTCAGGTCGTCGCCGTTGTCTATCTCCATCTGCCCCAGGAACACAGGTCAGTTGTTACAGCTCCGACACACACTACTGCGCTGTTCCTTGTCAAAGCTGGCTCTGTATGTAATGGGGGGGGGGGATCTTTTGGTACCTCACGATTCGATTCAAATCGATTCTTGGGGTACAGTGAATACTACATTCTTGGGGTCACAAATCGATTATAAATCTTTTTTTTCTATAAAGAAAAATCCCCAAAAATAGTTTTCCCCCAAAAAAAAACATTTGAAAAAAAAAAGATGTTTTACATTTGTGAATCCATGTGAATTGCTAGAAGACTGAATCGCAATTCAAATGTGAATCGATTTTTCCCCCCACCGCTAATATGTAATATTCACTGATTCATACTGTACTGTTATATGCAGCGTCCCAACCACATATCAATCCTACAACATGGCATTAACGCTACCTGGGATATCAGTATGGTGGATGACAAGGTGAGAGGACAGAGAAGTACTTCTTTGCATCTTCACTTGACATGGCCAGCCCTTTCGAAAGATCTGTTTGATTTACAGCACATCCATTAACAAAAGCAGTCCTACCTTCTTGGCTATGTGTACGCGTAAGTTGTTCTCCACTGTGTCAACCAGAGGGTTTTTACAGCTGGAGTACAGCATCCTCTCCTTGATGCTGCACTTATAGCCCGGCATGGAGTAGATGAAGACTGGAGAACACACACACAAGCACACACATGCCATATGAGTAATAGAGCAATTAGGCTCTTCTGCAATTGCACACAGAGACAATGATCATAAATATATATCCCCATTCGTAGCAGTCTCAGTACTCTCTTCCCCTTCCATCAGAGCTCCCCTTGCAGGGTAGCGGAGGCCCACCAGTGGACTCCAGGTAGTCCCCCTCATGGTTGTGTTTGTACAGGAAGAAGTGGTAGCGTGCCGCGTCCTTGGGAATCCTCTTGGGTAGCTCCTTCAGCTCTGTTGGTGCAGTGCTGGACAACTTGATAGACTCATTCCTGAAGTCTATCTCCTGGGGGTAGGGGAAAGATGAACATGAAGATGTTGATGATGATATGCCACAGAAAAGCACCACACCCACATACACACTTATTTCAGCCATTCACTGACCAGCTGAACATAGTTGATTCTTTTGTCTCTGAACTGCTCCATAGCCTGGATAGCATCTCTCTGCATAGGGAATGCCACTCCTGTCAAAGTCTGCTGTTTGGTGTCCACACCAATGTCTGTCTGCACCTACAAAGATGGACAGAGTGACAGAGAGAGAGACACACAGAGAGAGAGATGGACCGAGAGAGAGGCGGACAGAGAGAGAGAGAGAGAGAGAGAGAGAGAGAGAGAGAGAGAGAGGGTAAAGGGGGAGAGAAGGAAGAGAGGGACACAGAGAAAGAGAGACAATGTGTGTGTGAGAGGGAGAGAGAAGGAATTATAATCCAGTGTAAACAAAATCAGTCATGCGACAGTTCAACTCAAACAAAGAGGCAGTTGATTAATTTGGAAGAAGGAAGTCTCTCACCTAGGGTAAACCCCTGTGTGAAACTTTGCATGAAACACACTTGATTTTCCTACATAAGCAGATCAAAAACCACTACTGATGCAAACAGCACTTGCAGCGCCACAGACAGTTGTAGCAGTGCAGCAAGCAATCACCAACCTGAGGAAGATTATAAACCTCTTAATCAGGCCTGAATAATATCTGTAGAATATGATGGATTAATGATGCCTGTTACATTCATTGCTCATGCCTGGCTCTGCCGCACATGTCATGTCGCTGGAAGATTTATGAAGGGAGATTGCAGTGGGCGGGTGACATGCTCTCTCTGGTTGTAACCTAGAGGATTGGGGTTTGCATCCTCTCATCCATCTACTTAATAAGCACCGTCTCTCAGCAAATGAATAAAGTCAAATGCGAAAGCTTCTTTCCTGCGGCCTCCAACATGTAGATTAGTGTTGTATTATCTGGCCACACAGCCCTAACCGCAACCACAGACATAGAGATGCATGTGATGTGAAACTCAGCTTCCTGGTGGGATACTATTGGTGGGCTTGCTCTCTGCAGCTGGACACAGGCCATCTCCTTTTATGGAAAAATGTTGTTGCATGTAAGAACAACATGTGTTTGCTGTTCAGATGTGTGCCTGTAAAGTATTTGGGGAAAAGGGAGATTTCCGTCCAATTTGATCAATCCCACAATGTGTGTTACTCTAAGTGCTGCCTGGTGGTGGGACATGCAGGGTGTAAGTTTGTAGTGTTGGACTGACAGAGCAGCAGAGGGGCTGGGGCAGAGTCTAGTGTTGGCCTGTAGATAGCTGGTCACCGTGACAACCCATCCTCTCATCTGTCACAAACAGTGAACCCTGTGACATGGTCCAGCCGAGGGCAGGCGGAGCAGGATCCAGGACAGTGGTCTGGCTGTTTGGTCTGGACGAGCCCAATCAACAGTATTGATCTGTCAGTATTGACTGGACTGTCGGACTGTGGACTAATGCGTCAGGCTGGGTCTTTGTTTTCAACGTCTGCAAGGTCTGCTTAATTGTGTGTGTGTGTACCTCGTTTAGTTTGATCTGTCTTAGTTCCTCCTCAGCAGCGGTCAGAGGGAGTGGAGCCGCCTGGGAGACTTGGTACTTTCTGTACCCGCTGAGGGACACTTCATCCTGGGGAGAGACAGCAGCGTGAGGGGGTCTACCTGGGAAGGACCACAGAGGAATCCCATCCAGCAAAACGGCTTCAACTAACCTTAGTTGTTCCAAAGATCTCATCTTTGATGTGTCCACCACCAAACTCTTTCTTCAGTGTGGCTCTAGTGGCAGCATACAACATCTTCTGACGCACCTAGGAGAAGAAAAAACATATTTTAGTCATTGACAATCTGCCTATCCTAACAAGGAAAAATGATAAGCTAGCAGTGGCAGACTAGAGCCAGACACACGGAGCAAGTTTGGCTGGTGTGCTTGGTAGGAAGCCATGTTTATTGACTCCTGCCAGGAGAGAGACAGCGTCTTCTGTTTACCGTTGAAAACCTAAATGGATCATTAGACTTGCAAATAATTCTATTTAGCACCACAAAGGGGCAGCTCTTCTGCTAGACAGGCAATCCACAGTGTCACAGACCTCAAGCTTTTATCTGTCTCTGTATCTCCCTCTCACAGATACACGTGCGCACACACAAACCCACACCCAAACACACCTGATAATAACTTTAGCCTAACAAGTTTGTCAACAATAGACCAGATGTGACTGGAAGGAAACTGACAAACAGACCAAGGTACCTATAACATGTATGTATAAAATCTCAGTCACTCTGTCTGAATATTCAAAAACATCTCAATAACATTCACTCCAAACCCACCCACTGCCCTGCTCCCCCCCTTAGCCAGCGGTGAGTATACAGACCGGTGAGTGGTCGGGGGACCAGGCCAGGAAGATCCACTCGTAGCCTTGGTTGTTGGTGGAGTCCAGGCGGTAGAGGAGGTAGCAGGGCAGCAGGTCATCCAGAAGAGGCAGGACGTGGCTGTCGTACTCCTGGTCCCACTTCTGGCTTACTGGCCTGGTGCCGCCCAGCACTAGCTGCTCTGGAACACACACACAAACATGTTCAGGGTTAGGACACACACACAGGTGTTCAGGGTCAGGACACACACACACACACACAGGTGTTAACGTTTAAGGACAAACACAGGTGCTCAGGGCTGGGACACACACTCAGGGCTGGGACACACAAGCTGGTTTGGTCAGGTGGAGCAGACAGGTGAAGGTCAGGTTAGGTCAGGTGGAGCAGACAGGTGAAGGTCAGGTTAGGTCAGGTGGAGCAGACAGGTGAAGGTCAGGTTAGGTCAGGTGGAGCAGACAGGTGAAGGTCAGGTTAGGTCAGGTGGAGCAGACAGGTGAAGGTCAGGTTAGGTCAGGTGGAGCAGACAGGTGAATGTCAGGTTAGGTCAGGTGGAGCAGACAGGTGAAGGTCAGGTTAGGTCAGGTGGAGCAGACAGGTGAAGGTCAGGTTAGGTCAGGCGGAGCAGACAGGTGAAGGTCAGGTTAGGTCAGGTGGAGCAGACAGGTGAAGGTCAGGTTAGGTCAGGTGGAGCAGACAGGTGAAGATCAGAGGGTGTCAGAGGTGGTTCCTCCCAGCCTGGAACCTCTGAACACTCTTTCCACCCCTCATCTTATCTGATGAAGACATTCCTGCTGCAAGGAGTAGGGGATCATTGCTGTCTGGTCAGTTCTTACCATTCTCTATGACCACCTTGATGAGACGCAAGCCACCGTTCCTGGCCTTGGCGAATATCTCCCTCACCTCCCCCGCCGCTGGAGACATGGACAGGGACTGGGTTAGACAAGTAACTCTTGACATTGGCAACAAAAAGCTATATAATACATTTATAAATGGCATAATTCCTACACTCACATAACAAAAAATATTGGTATATTGGGTAGTGTTTACTAAATCAAGCCAACAACACTATACTATCCATATGGTAATTAAAGGACAATGTCAAGTGCACAGGCCAACCCTTCTCTTGGCCTCAAATACTTTTGCTTTAGGCTACTGTTTTTTTTTTTTTAATTGTTGACATGTTTCTAATCACCATTTACTTAAACAAATTGTTCGACTATGTCAACGTATCTCACCACCAAAATCTCAACAATCACAACCGAGATTTATTTCACGCGTCGGTGAGAAGACAGCCGGTTGTTACAGTGCAAAGGATCTTTGAAACTTAGTATCTGACCGCTTTAAAGAGATCATCGCTTCCTGGCAAAAGCATAGGCTACCGCTTGTGAATAGAAATATGAATCTAGGCTGAGTCGTCTAACCATATTAGGACTATGTTAGTAGACAGCGCATCGCTGGATACACTTGTCATGAATTCCTCTCCTTCGCCAGAGCACCGCGGCTATCCCGATACAGAACACCGGGGCAATATTGTCGCTGATGCATAACGAAACAACAGGTTTGCAGTTGCCATAATCCCCTGGCCGTGTTTCTTGGAAGCCGATCGTGTGTTATCTTCCAGTGGTGTGTGGCAACAGGGTATATTAAATGCTGAACATTTACCTTGTATGCCCGTTTGATGAGACATTGTAGTCTTCGCGTCTCCGTTCTGCTGGCCGGTGGAAGAAACAAGCAGTGTGACGAACTAGGAAGAAGGAACTGGACTACAGGAATCAGAGCTGCGGCCGTGATGTCATTACGTCGTGGTAACATTGTGGTGTAGCGGGCACGCGCGCGCAATTGGTCAGTTCTTGGGAATGCGACAGTAATGCAGCACCTCTACTCTCTTTATAAACTAATTTAATTATTGTGTAATATTATTTGTTGTTCAGTGGGAGAGGACAGGGAGAGTATATGAGGGAGGGGGCGAGGGGGTTGAGGGGAGAGAAGTGGAGAGGAGAGTGGGTGGAGGTAAACTAAAAACACATGTGCCGTGTGAGAAGGAAATGATGTGGCGGGGACTGCAGCACACCAGGAGCAGCTTGATTAGTAGGTTAGTAAAACAACGCCCAAAGCTGTGGTGTAGTCTGCTGTATAATAGCCCTCTCGAGGCAGGCTGCATCCCTGCCTGACTAGCATGTCTGTCTGTCTGCCTGACTTCTGGCATGTCTGTCTCTCGGACTCCTTAGATGTCTGTCTGACTGTCCGTCTCTTTGCTGACTCTTCCCCCTTCCGAACCCCTCTCTCGGTCTGCCTGCCTACCTCTCTGTCTTTCTGCCTGTCTGCCTGTCTGCTTATCAGTCGCTCAGCAAGCCGAGCGGTGCTATAACTGCCTGCGTGTCTCTCAGCCTCCCTGGCTGTGAGCCTGTAGATATGAGTGGGTACTCGGCCTCCCTCCTTGACTGTGGCAGTTTCCCAGAGCACACCCAACTCCAGAGCTAAACCTGGACTGCCATGCCTTTCATTCTAGGGTGTGTGAACAGTGATGTTTGAGTGGAGTCTCTTTGACAGGGTGTGTGTACACAGTGTGCACTCCATACAACAATTAGTTGTAAATAACTTTGTCTCAGAGCATACAGTACTAAGTAATAATTAATCTGTTTATATAACCCATTTCTGTTTAATTGTTTGCACAGTAGAGCCACACCCAGCAGCTGGTGGTGGAACCCTCAGACGGGCCTTCCCTGTCCTGTCAGAGGATCAGAGGACGAGAACACAACAGAAAAAACATGAGAAATGTGGAGGGTTTGGGCTCTCAAGGCCTGAGAGCCCCCTAAAGCTACATCTGACAAGCAACTGTTTCTGTCTGTGTCTGGTTCTGTCTGGATCTGTCTGGTTCTGTCTTAGTCTGTCTAGGTCTGTCTGGTTCTGTCTGGATCTGTCTGGTTCTGTCTGGTTCTGTCTTAGTCTGTCTAGGTCTGTCTGGTTCTGTCTGGATCTGTCTGGTTCTGTCTGGTTCTGTCTTAGTCTGTCTAGGTCTGTCTGGTTCTGTCTGGATCTGTCTGGGTCTGTCTGGTTCTGTCTGGTTCTGTCTGGGTCTGTCTGGTTCTGTCTAGGTCTGTCTGGTTCTGTCTGGTTCTGTCTTAGTCTGTCTGGGTCTGTCTGGTTCTGTCTGGGTCTGTCTGGGTCTGTCTGGTTCTGTCTAGGTCTGTCTGGTTCTGTCTGGTTCTGTCTTAGTCTGTCTGGGTCTGTCTGGTTCTGTCTGGTTCTGTCTAGGTCTGTCTGGTTCTGTCTGGGTCTGTCTGGTTCTGTCTGGTTCTGTCTTAGTCTGTCTGGGTCTGTCTGGTTCTGTCTGGTTCTGTCTGGGTCTGTCTGGTTCTGTCTGGGTCCAGCTGTGCTGCTTGTGAAGCCCAGGCCACCCAGCCTGTTTTTAGACAAACAGAGCTGGATAAATAACCATAAAACGTGGTCTGACTCAATAAAAAAAAAGCCCAAAACATACACACATACACACCGACACTAACACACACACGCACCAGTACCGAATTTACTGCAAAATATGTGTACCAAAAAGAATCTTTACAGCTGTTTAATAATTCATATAGTTTTTTCCCATGAATAAAACATCCAGACCCCTGCTATTATGTGACTTCAACACTCTTCACAGCACTAATCATGTATTTCCTCCACTACCACCATAAGGCCTTATAACTGTCCATGGCTCTCTTTCTGCTTTATAACTGACTGTGAATGACGGGTTCAGCCTCTAGGTGGCAACATCTCACCAGGAACTGGGTTGATTCCACCCAGACGCTCCTCTGCTGAATAAGAATCAGCCTATTCAGAGAAAATACCGGAACAGACCAACGTGGTGCTATGGTAACAATATCCTCTAATGAAACATTTACACTGATTAGCAGGAGGGAGGGAGGGCTGGGGGGCTTAACCACACACAGGTGGAGATGGTGGAGATGGAGAGATATGGGAGGATAGGGGGAGGGGTGGAGGAGTGGAAGGAAGAAGGTAGAGTCACTGTGGAAATGGGATAGAGGGAGGGAGGGACTGAGAAGAATGAGAGAGGGTGGGTTACTGAAAAAGAGAAAGAATGTGAGGGAGGGGGAGAGACGAGGTGGGGCGGAGGGATAGAATGGCTCTGGAAAAGAGAGAGGGGCTCATAGCTGAACATCTGGGAGATGAGTTTGTAGCAATAATAATAATTACACTGAATGCATCATGCACTAAAGAGATGGATGCATTCAGCTGTCACTGCCTCAATGTTGCCTCAATGTCACAGACTTCCTGCCAAACAGACTGCGGTCTCCCAGCCCCACACACCGTCCCACTCTTTCTCTGCTCCTCTCCATCACCTCCTCCATATCTCTCTCTCTCTGCTCCTCTCCATCACCTCCTCCTTATCTCTCTCTCTGCTCCTCTCCATCACCTCCTCATCTCTCTCTCTGCTCCTCTCCATCACCTCCTCCTCATCTCTCTCTCTCTCTGCTCCTCTCCATCACCTCCTCCTTATCTCTCTCTCTCTGCTCCTCTCCGTCACCTCCTCCTCATCTCTCTCTCTGCTCCTCTCCATCACCTCCTCCTTATCTCTCTCTCTCTCTCTGCTCCTCTCCATCACCTCCTCCTTATCTCTCTCTGCTCCTCTCCATCACCTCCTCCTCATCTCTCTCTCTCTCTGCTCCTCTCCATCACTTCCTCCTCATCTCTCTCTGCTCCTCTCCATCACCTCTTCCTTATCTCTCTCTGCTCCTCTTCATCACCTCCTCCTCATCTGCTGGCTCCTCTCTTATTTGCTATCACCTTCTCTTTCTGTTCCTCTCCCTGCATCTCTCTTTCTCCTCATTTGAAGCTCCTCTCTCTGGGCTCCTCCCTCTCTCTATTCACTCCTATTTCGTGGCTCCTCTGTTCTCCTTCTTTCCCTACTGCTCTCTCCTGCTGCCAGACTCCTCACACCTTCACTAGACTTACAGGAAAACAATCCCATGATCCACTCTGCTCTGTCTGAAACATGCCAGGACGTGAGCAGAAGAGATGGAGGGATGGTGAGATGGAGGGATGGTGAGATGGAGGGATGGTGAGATGAAGGGATGGTGAGATGGAGGGATGCCTCTTGTTTTTATCACTACAGAAGAAGACAAAAACCAGTAAGTTTACCCACATCCATCTGGTTGACACTTTAACTGGCGTTGTCTGCTGCTAAATCCCTGACAGATGGACTACTATGACTCCCTCATTACACACACACACGCAAACGTCACCGTCTGCCGTTCAGTCATCCATTTGATTATTATCAATGGTAAACGGGATGAGACAAATCATTGTATGTATTTTTTCTTTTGTGCCAGACATCTGAAGTGACTTTGATTGTTTTCCTCAAAGAACAAGACAGCACATGCACACTGGCACACACACACACACACACACTGAGCTCAGACTAACATTAGTCACTGTGAAAGAATGATCCCATGTGCAGCCTGGAGTGTTCAGATGACAGGGTGTGCTCTGATGAGAGGGTGAGTGTTCAGATGAGAGGGTGAGTCTCAGATGAGAGGGTGTGTGTTCACATAAAATCATCTAACTCACAGCTCCTCTGTTTCCCATGAACAAGACCATGAAGTGACAACTTCACATCCAGGCCCGTAACACAATCCCATCTCCTCTACAAAACACGCAACGATGACACTATCACATAGAATCTTCACAGAGTAGCTCCCAACCTAGCAAGCTCTGGCTAGAAACGATGGTCGATCTCAAGTTGGATTCCTGGAGACCAGTAAACTGAAGAGACCGGCTCCCTTCAGTCGTCTGTCTGCAGAGGTTGATCCCTGTAGCTACAAGGACCAATCACCTGGTGGGAAATGTTGTGGCTTTCTCAGTCTGAGTCTGGAGGGAGACTTGGAGGTTTGTCAGGCTTATCAGTGGCCTGCCCCAGAACCTGCATCTCTAGCCTTGTTACGGCAGGCTAGCCAGGGCTGGAGAAGGAGTGATGAAGGTAGTAAGGGATGTAGCCACCCTATCAATCAGAGGGTCAGTATAGCAACCCAGGCATCCATCACTGGAAGGGGGAGGGGGTGTCAGGTAAGGGGGGAGGGTCTGCTAAGAGCCAAGGGAGAAGGCTTCCTCAAGAAAAGATCTCATTTCCAGAGAAAATATCTACAGGGGAGGCCGAGTGAGAAAGTAAGAAAGAAATGGAGTGTGATATTGAGTGTTTGTGTGTCTCTCTGTGTGTCTCTGTGTATGTGTGTGTGTGTGTGTGTATGTGCATGTATGTGTGTCTTAGTCATGGTCTGTGTGGAATCCAATTCAGACGCCTCAGACCGCCGCTATCAGCTTAACTCGAACACTAATCCACTTCCTTATTTAATTAAGACCACCCACTCACCCCTAATCTCATTAATCAGCCATTTAGGAGGGGGAGGGATTTGCTGTGGGAGGGGCCATGGCGGGGGAGGAGAACAGTAAATACGGGAGACCTCCCTTGCTGAGTTGCAGTGTGTGTGTGTGTCACTCTAATGTCTCTTTATTCACCCCTAGAGAGGTCTCTGCTCTCTCTCTGAGACCTCATACCCTGATGATCACAGATGAGAGGTGATGTAATGTTGTGTAATGTTCACAGATGCTCAAATGATCAGTCTTCCCACCCACAGTCTCACATTAACTGGTGTTTCAATCTAACACATGCACACACGCACACGCACACAACCACACACTGTTGTACATAGAACATACACACATCTCTCTCCTCCATGTGTGCAGCCAATCTGTCAGGAAGTGCCTGTTTTGAGGAGGATGTGCAGGAGTCCAACAATGCTGCTTTAGACTGGCTTCTATAGACTGGTCCTTATAGACTGGCTTCTATAGACTGGTCCTTATAGACTGGCTGCTTTAGACTGGCTTCTATAGACTGGTCCTTATAGACTGGCTTCTATAGACTGGTCCTTATAGACTGGCTGCTTTAGACTGGCTTCTATAGACTGGTCCTTATAGACTGGCTGCTTTAGACTGGTCCTTATAGACTGGCTTCTATAGACTGGTCCTTATAGACTGGCTGCTTTAGACTGGCTTCTATAGACTGGTCCTTATAGACTGGCTTCTGTAGACTGGTCCTTATAGAGTGGCTGCTTTAGACTGGCTTCTATAGACTGGTCCTTATAGACTGGCTTCTATAGACTGGTCCTTATAGACTGGCTGCTTTAGACTGGCTTCTATAGACTGGTCCTTATAGACTGGCTACTATAGACTGGTCCTTATAGACTGGCTGCTTTAGACTGGCTTCTATAGACTGGCCTCTATAGACGGACTTCTATATACTGGCAGGGATGGTCTATAGGGGCCACAGCATGTTGACGCATTGTAAGGTTTAGTACCAGATAAATATAACACACACATGCACACCCACACATGCACACAAACACGGGTTTCAGAATCTCATCTTGGTAAATGTCAAGTTGCTGGTATTATTATTTGGCCCATATACAGTACACTGTACTCAACTTCAAGATTGTAATAACTTGTACAGTACAGACTGGACAGCTGTTTAGACAGCTTGACTTCAGACGGCGTGCATGTGCTTCATGGCTGAGGAGGAGTGAAGTGCACAACTTGTACTAAATGAACTTCAGGCTGATAAGCACATGCCTCCTCTCCTGCTCTGTCACCTCCTCTCGTCCTCTCATTTCCCCTCTTCTCTTCCATCCTCTCTTCTCCACTTCTCTTTTTTTCAATTTCTGTTCTCTCATTTCATCTCCTCCTCGTGAAGAAACCCTCCGTGTGAGCCCCCTGTGGTGTCCATCCATCTGTTACTGTGTATGTGTGTAGTTGTGAGTGTGTGTACTTTCCCTGCATGATAATTTTGGGACACTTAGTAACCGTCTGCTAAAACACTCCACCCACTGAGAAACTATTTTGGTGGCACTGACAAAGGGCCACTGTTGTGTGTGTAAGTGTACTCTGTGTGTTTTATAATGATGAAAAAGGGTAACCATATTCATAACGTCACGCTGCTGTCGACAGTTGACAGAAACTGAACAAACCTCTCAGATTAAGACTGATCATCAGGGGACGAACTGTTCATGGTCGGCCTTAGAGGCTTTGTGGGCAAGTGGGTCAGCACACGGTACATGCAAAACCACACACACACACACAGACAGACACTGACACACACACAGACACACATTCACACACACACAGACACTGAAACACACACTCACACACAGACACACACACACATTGACACACACACTGACACACACACACACTGACACACGCACACACACAGCTGTTGTGCTGGGGTTAGCTGGTGTGGTAATCTCTTCAGCTCTAATGGTTTTAGAGAGGGAAGATCATGCTGAATACTACTGCCGCCTCTGGATTAGGGAATCTAACAAGCAACCCAGTGGAGGGGGGCCGACTGTGTGCATGTGTGGAGGTTTGTGTGTACTGCATGTGTGTAAGTGAGTGTGTGTGTCTGTGCCTGAATGTATGTATGTGTCACCGCCCGAATGTATGTGCGTATGTGTGTCTGCACTTGAATATGTGCATTTTGAGAAAGTGAAAATGGGCCAGCTTGTGTTAGACATGTGGACACAATTCAGAATGTGTGTCAGATCTATAGAGAGAATACGTAAAGGAAGGAGAAGCTGAGAGAGAGAGAGCCTCTGTGTAGAGAGGAGCGAAAACAGAGAAGGGGGGGTGGAAAGAGAAGGTGGGGTGGAGAGAGAAGGTGGGGTGGAGAGAGAAGGCGGGGTGGAGAGAGAAGGCGGGGTGGAGAGAGAAGGTGGGGTGGAGAGAGAAGGGGGGGTGGAGAGAGAAGGCGGGGTGGAGAGAGAAGGGGGGGTGGAGAGAGAAGGGGGGGTGAGAGAGAAGGGGGGGTGAGAGAGAAGGCGGGGTGGAGAGAGAAGGGGGGGTGGAGAGAGAAGGGGGGGTGAGAGAGAAGGGGGGGTGAGAGAGAAGGCGGGGTGGAGAGAGAAGGGGGGGTGGAGAGAGAAGGGGGGGTGAGAGAGAAGGGGGGGTGAGAGAGAAGGGGGGGTGGAGAGAGAAGGGGGGGTGGAGAGAGAAGGGGGGGTGAGAGAGAAGGGGGGGTGGAGAGAGAAGGCGGGGTGGAGAGAGAAGGGGGGGTGGAGAGAGAAGGCGGGGTGGAGAGAGAAGGGGGGGTGAGAGAGAAGGTGGGGTGGAGAGAGAAGGGGGGGTGGAGAGAGAAGGCGGGGTGGAGAGAGAAGGGGGGGTGGAGAGAGAAGGGGGGGTGAGAGAGAAGGGGGGGTGGAGAGAGAAGGGGGGGTGGAGAGAGAAGGGGGGGTGAGAGAGAAGGGGGGGTGAGAGAGAAGGCGGGGTGGAGAGAGAAGGGGGGGTGGAGAGAGAAGGGGGGGTGAGAGAGAAGGGGGGGTGAGAGAGAAGGGGGGGTGAGAGAGAAGGGGGGGTGAGAGAGGGGGATATAATGCCACACGTGTGGAGCATGAAAGATAAAAGCATGGATAAAATATCATGGGGATCAGATTGTCGGCATGTGACTAGGGTATATCTGTCTTTGACATAAAAACACACATGTAGCTTTGTATGGATTCTCATAAGCTTCTATGTGGAATTACAAAACACGCCAGACAGGAATTATCCAGACCTCGTTTTATGGAAATGTTTACTTCATCAAGTTCACAATATCAAGCCATCAAATAATAAATAATAAACGACAAATTGAGGACAAAAGCAACGAAGACAGGTTACCGTAGCTACCAAACATCAGAATGAGGCGGGTCTCTGAGGAAAAGGCCATGAGAAGAACAGAAACACAGCCTGTTTTTCTTCTTTTTTTTACACAACGTTCAAAATATGAGCACAGGACAGTCATGCTGGCACAGCTTGTTGGACATTATGTACATTTTCTAATGAAGAGAATCTTGTCTCGGGGTTGCAGCCATTCACTGCCCTGTTGATGGGAGGAGATTTGATAGAAACGTGTTGCTGCGGGAGAGGGCTGAGGGGTAGGAGAGGTGGGGGGTAATTGGGAGGGTTGTTTTGTCTGTTCTTAGGGAGGCTAAAGGCACAGGGGGTCCACAGAGCAGCACACATGTCCGTTCTGGAGAAAGAGAAAAAGGAAAGAGTGAAAAAGGGAGAGAGAGAGGGAGAAACAGGGTGTGTAAGTGAAGAAGGAAAAATGCCATCACAAAGCAGAGAGCTTTTAAGGTGTGTGTTTCTAACCTTGGACAGACATAGCGCTGCAGTATAAGAGGAAGATTGATTCCTATTCAACTGACTTAGTGCCAAAGGCTTTTGTAAAGCTTTGTGTGGTGTGCGTTTATGTGTCCCCCCCCGTGTCTATGCGTGTCTATGCGTCCGTGCTTATGTGTGTGAGAGTACATCTGTGTGTGTGTGTCTACGTGAACACGTCGTGTGTGAGTGAGATTGGCTGCGTGTGTATGCGTCTATGTACCTGCGTCTAAGTGTGTGGGTAAGATTGTGTGTGTGCGTCTCACCTTGCACTGACAGAGCGTGCACTCGGAGCCGTGTTTGGTCCAGGCGGCGCCGCTGTAGCGCGCCAGCCCGCTCTCGTCCACACAGGAGGTGGTGATGTCGTTGAGGGCGTCGGCCTGGCAGGGGTCGGAGACACAGCGTGGGCAGCACTCCCCCTCGGGCACCAGGGAGAAGTCACAGCCCCCGACGGGCTCGCAGGGCACGGACCAACAGTCCACCTGGCCTTGCTAGGACAGGACAGGACCAGGGGGGGACAGGACAGGGGGGGACAGGACAGGGGGGGACAGGACAGGGGACTTCAGTACACTGGACAGGCCTGGGTTAAGGTTTCCAGCAGTTTAGTTCTGCTTGTGTCATTTACATTTACATTTATTCATTTAGCAGACGCTTTTATCCAAAGCGACTTCCAAGAGAGAGCTTTACAAAAGTGCATAGGTCACTGATCATAACAACGAGATAGCCCCAAACATTGCGGGTAGCCAAAACATGAAGCATATACTGTGAAAAACCAAATAAGTGCCAAAGGCAAGAACCATAGGAGCATGTAGTTAAACAAGTTACAATTAAACAATATCCGAACCTCATGAACCTTCGGGTCATCGAAATCACACACTAAACACCAGAGCGGTCCCAGCCTATCAGACACAGCCCTGCAGAGGATCTACAGACATCCCTGTCCTGTCTGGAACACTGACTCAGAGATGGACAGCAGCAAGTCTGGGTTTCCTGGAGGCTTTCTGAGGCCGGGTGTGTGTGTCAGCACCTCCGGTGTCTGGGGACCTTCATGACAGGAACCCACTCACCGAGATAACTGATCAACATGAGGGGATTGGAGAATGGGAGGACTCCCACCACACGCACTCCATCATCCCCTCTATCTCTGTCTGTGTCTCAAAGCTGTGGAAGCATCAAGCTGTTGTGATGCCAACTGCTCTATTTTATCTGTTTTGAAACAATAACCACTTACTAACCATATGTCTTAGAGAGGAGAGAGAGAGAGAGAGAGAGAGAGAGAGAGAGAGAGAGAGAGAGAGAGAGAGAGAGAGAGAGAGAGAGAGAGAGAGAGAGAGAGAAAGAGAGAGAGAAAGAGAGTTGAATCAAGAGAAAGAAAGAGAAGAGGAAGAATTAACTGCCATGTGTTGGCTCATTTTCAGTTAAAATTTGTGAACAGTCAAGACCCCAGCACACACTGCATATCTCAAACAAACACACACACACAAACACACACACACTGGGATTCACCATGCACTGGCACTGCTGGCAGTGGTCCACCCAGGTGTCCCCGTTGCTGTAGGTGAGCAGGCCGTTCTGCTGGACACAGTGAGGGCTGAGGCGCGGGTCACACTCCGGGCAGCACAGCAGGTCAGCAGAGGGGCTGTCACAGTCACACACCATCCTCCTGCACAGCACATGGCCAGCCTGGGGGACGCAGGGAGGGGGAGGAGGAGGGGAGGGGAAGGGGGGAGGGGGATAAAGAGAGGGAGGGAGGGGGAGCGAGAGGGAAGAAGGGATACACGTTTAATTCAGGCTCATGAACTGGTCGAAAACAAAAGAACACTCCACCTCCCAGGATCCTCCAGTTCCTCACCTGACAGGAACAGACGGAGCACCTGTCCTCCTCCAGCACCCAGATCTGACCGTTGTGTTTGACCTTGTCGTCGTGGTGACAGTCCCCGGAGCAGTTCCGGCCGTGCGGGCAGTGACAGTCGTAGCCTCCTTCCACGTTAAAGCACACGGTGTCATTGGCACAGTTGTGTCGGCCTGTGTCACACTCGTCGATGTCTGGAGAGAGAGGCAGGAGGCAGAGGTTAAACACACCCTAACACACACCCACACCCTAACACACACCCTAACACTAACCATGTCAAGAGTATATCCAGGTTTGAACCTTTATTCATGTCTAAACAAGGTAATCAGTGGAAGTTTTTACCTTCACAGGAGTCCCCATTGGTTGAGAACATTCCGTTGTCATGGTAGCCATCGCGACATTCACAGTGGTACCAGCCGGGCAAGTTGACACAGGTAGCTCTGCTGTCACACTCAACGAACCCCTCCATACACTCATCAATGTCTGGATCCAAAAAGAAGGAGGGTTTCACACAGGTAGAAACGCTTGTTTGTTCTATCCATGTCATCTCTATTTCTGAATAAAAAATTCCCAGTCAGTTTAGATAGATTGAGATTACAGAAGCTCAGACAAGCAAAGGCCACACTGATGAGAGAGTGTGTGTGTGTGTCAGGAATGATGAGAGTGTGGGGGTGGCATTAATAATGTAGTCCACCTCTCTTCCTCGCGCACACACACACACATACACACACACATTCACACACCCTTCCCCCTACTCGGAGTGTGCACTGGCATTTGAGGAGGTGTGTGTGGAAGCATTAGCTCCTCCCTCGGCCTCCTGGGAAATATTGATGTGGTGTGTATTCAGGGCCTCTGTCTACACAGCACTGTGTGTAATCTATCTCAAAATGTCAGGCTGAACACACACACACACATACACATGCATTCAGTACTAACACACACACACACACAAATGTAACCAGTTCAACAGGCGCCTACAGAAATGTATTTTACAAAGTCCTGAGAGATGCATGAATGACAGGAATTTGGTCGTATGATAGCCTGACAGGTCCTTTCCTCCTCCAATCAGCACAAAGTTTAGGAGGCAGTGTTTCTGTGCTAACAAACCTACCCTCACCCACCCAGAGACTGCTGCCATGGATACTGGGGTGGGTTTTAGTGTTCAGAGTAAACTGTTTCATGTTTTTTTCTGTATTGAGACTCTAGAATAGTTGTTCTCCAGATGGCCTTTGAGAACTCATCTTAGGGTCAGGCAGCTGACAGCTTGACCTCCTAAAAAGAAGCTGAAATGGAGGTAAAGAGCAATTAGCATGTTGAATATGTAAGCCGGAGGGAGCTCATACATATGCAATAGTTCTGTGAGCTCGGAAACAATCTGAAGATTCCGACATTTTCAGGTTGTCTTCTGATATTTCATCTCTCCTTTCCTTTCCTCTTCTCTCTCCTCTCCTCATCTTTACACTTTTCCTCTTCTCTCCTCTCCTCTCCACTCCTCTCCTCTCCACTCCTCTCCACTCCACTCCACTCCACTCCTCTCCACTCCTCTCCTCTCCACTCTTCGTTTCCATCATGCATCCTTTGAAGTCAGTGCAGCCTTTATTGTGTCATTGGCCTGTCGCTCAGCAACACTGCGATTCACAACTTCAGAAGGTCAATACAAGAACACAGTGTGAGGCTGACCAGTCAAAACACACGCCTTCTTTGCAGTATTCTGGTTTCTCGCTTTCTCTCTCTCTCTCTCTCTCTCTCTCTCTCTCTCTCTCTCTCTCTCTCTCTCTCTCTCTCTCTCTCTCTCTCTCTCTCTCTCTCTCTCTCTCTCTCTCTCTCTCTCTCTCTCTCCCAGTGAAGCCCAGCTGTACCTGTCTCACACCTCCTCCCAGTGAAGCCCAGCTGTACCTGTCTCACACCTCCTCCCAGTGAAGCCCAGCTGTACCTGTCTCACACCTCCTCCCAGTGAAGCCCAGCTGTACCTGTCTCACACCTCCTTCCAGTGAAGCCCAGCTGTACCTGTCTCACACCTCCTCCCAGTGAAGCCCAGCTGTACCTGTCTCACACCTCCTCCCAGTGAAGCCCAGCTGTACCTGTCTCACACCTCCTCCCAGTGAAGCCCAGCTGTACCTGTCTCACACCTCCTCCCAGTGAAGCCCAGCTGTACCTGTCTCACACCTCCTCCCAGTGAAGCCCAGCTGTACCTGTCTCACACCTCCTCCCAGTGAAGCCCAGCTGTACCTGTCTCACACCTCCTCCCAGTGAAGCCCAGCTGTACCTGTCTCACACCTCCTCCCAGTGAAGCCCAGCTGTACCTGTCTCACACCTCCTCCCAGTGAAGCCCAGCTGTACCTGTCTCACACCTCCTCCCAGTGAAGCCCAGCTGTACCTGTCTCACACCTCCTCCCAGTGAAGCCCAGCTGTACCTGTCTCACACCTCCTCCCAGTGAAGCCCAGCTGTACCTGTCTCACACCTCCTCCCAGTGAAGCCCAGCTGGCAGGAGCAGGAGTCCAGCGACACACAGGACCCTCCGTTCTGACACAAACCTTCACACAACGCTGGGGACGAGACACATAATAGATCTGGTACTGCTGGCCAACAACAATGTGGCTGCTTCTATTAGTGTAGTCTGTGTGTGTGTGTTCTCACCTGTGCAGACAGTTCCGTTGCCGTGGTAGCCAGGTTTGCAGGTGCAGCTGTGGCCCCCCACAGTGTTGAAACAGATGGCATTTTCATCACAGCTGTGGAGGCCGCCCTCGCACTCATCCCGCTCTGGAAGGAGAACAGCAGCGTTAGCATGCTGCTGACACATTCACACATACACACACACACACACACACACGCATTCACAGACCTCCTGTGGTGCTCTCTCAGGGGACCCCTGGGTGTTTGCTGTAACACGAACTGACTCCCATTAAAACAGCTGACCAGTGTTACAAACCTCTCGTGCAAGCAGAGTCTGTGGCATTATAGACAACAAAAAGATCTCTGAGGTTGGGGGTAGGGGAAATGGGGGGGGGGGGGGGGGTGACTGCTAAAGTGGATGGCTTCCCAGTCTATCAGTAATTAATAATATGCTCCTCATGTGACAGGTTATTTGATTTTTTTATTGGGATCATGAAGGTTGCCATTTATCCATACCATCTCTTCACCAGCTCATTACAATTACGACGTCCTAATTAAGTTTGACTTCATAGCTCACGGTCTATATGCTAATATTGTATATATTTTTAGTGTCATTATGACCCAGCCCTTAACGAGATTTGAAATTAAATATTTCAACAGACCAAGGATAATCACAGCCTGCTGTGATGTTCACATTACAAGTCTGTTACTTTAATCACGGTGGAAGTTCTCACAGAGAAGACGGAAGGACACTTTGTGTTTTTATTTCATTTTGCTCTGACTCACGGTACAGGAAATAGAGAAACACATTCAGTCACTAGTTGGATTTTATAAACACCAATGAATAGTGCCTGTGCATTCAGGCTGAAATATTAATCGTGTTGGGTGAGTGATAAGACAAATAAATAATTTCTATGCTAATGTTTCCTTGCTTCTTGGATGATATCATCTCTTCCAACCACAGTCTGGGCTGTAACAACACGATAAGAAAGGGATGATAAGTAGCTCATATCATTAAAGCTTGGCCGTCAATCGTAACGTGTTGCGCTGAAGGTTTTTCATTAAGGGTCGGTCTGAGAGGAGAGGCGGAGAGGAGAGACGAGGAGAACAAACATTTGTAAACAAAAGTTTGTTTCCTCCTCCAGGACCACATCTCCCTCTCCGTGCCGTCTCTCCTTCTCTCCTCCACTTTATCCAGCTGCCCTGCTTGTTTACATCTCCATCTGTCCTTGGTTAAGTCCCTCTCTCTCCCTCTCTCAACACTTCACCAACACACCCACACTTCTCTCTCTCCTCTGTGGTGTGTGTACATGCTTAGACCATAAACTAGGAGCTGTCGCCGAACTACTGTTTGAAAGGCCAACATGTTCAGAAGCTGTTTCGAGAGGTCTAACCTGTTATATAGACCATGCACTGTGGAAGGTCAGACAGCTTATCTAGAATCAATACCAACCCCCTCCAACCACACCTCCAACACAAGTTCCAGCTCAGGTAGGGGGGGGGCACAGTGGTATGTGGTGTGTGTGTGCGTGCGTGCGTGTGTGTCCGTATGCGTGTGGGTTTGTGTCGTTTATGTGCATGTGTGTGTGTGAGTGAGAACGTGTGTGTTTGGTGTGTGTGCGTGTGCGTGAGGCTTACCTGTGCAGGAGTAGTCGTCAATGCGGATGTACCCGGCCAGGCAGATGCACATGAAGGACCCAGGGGTGTTAGCGCACATTGTGTTCTCCCTGCAGTAGTGCTTCCCCTCCGCACACTCATCGATATCTACAGGAACCACAGGACAAGCTCAATTATGCTTAGAGAACACCGTGGAACCTGCTGGAACCAAACGGGTTGCTGCCGTGATAGAATGTGTTTCATTGTGTTCATGATGGGATTCGTTGTGTTCCATTTTAAATTTAGATGTATTTATTCCGATCTTTTCACAGAGGGTTTTCCTACGAGGACAAAGGTTCTACTGAGCGCTGCTGTCTCTTTCTCTCCGTCTCTCTGGTTCTTTCTCCATCTCCAAAATGAGCCCCCCTTTCTCTGTCTTATTTCTTTCCATCTCTCTTTCCCATCTCTCTCTCTCTCTCTCTCATATTCTCTGTCTCTCTCTCTCTCTTTCTCTAGCTCGTATTCTCTGTCTCTCTCCTGCTTTCCCTTCTCTCTCTCTTATTCTCTCTCTCCTTCTTTCCTGATCTCTCTCTCTCTCTCTCCCCTTCAAGCTGCCACAGCCCCATCATCCCCTTATGTCAGATTCTCCAGCCTTCAGCAGGGAGGACAGTTTCTACAGGAGCTCCACAACTCCAGGCTGCTGCAGTGTTTTATTCATGGTGAGAGAGCGCGGAGACAGAGAGACACCATCCTGAGTTCAGAGCATGGAGATCCCTACTTGCATCAGTAGTCTGCATCACTCAGAACTCTCCAACCCTGCTTTGGCTCGTTGTAAACTCAGCAGTATGAATAAATTATATCCGCTGAGAACAGTTAACATTGTGGAAGACAAACAATGAAAACACGCGCAGACTACAGTACAAACACGCGGGCTAAAATGCAGGGCAACACTAACACAAGACATACCAAACACAGAACTAGACTTTCATCAGTTTGCTTACAGTAAAATAATACTTTTTGACAACAAAGTTAATGTCTCTCTCTCTCTCATTCTCTCTCTCTCTCTCTCTCTGTCACTCTGTCTCTCTCTGTCTCTCCACCTCTGTCTCTCCATCTCTCTCTCTGTCTCTCTCTCTCTTTCTCTCTCCCCCTGTCTCTCTCCCCTGTCTCTCTGTCTCTCTCTCTTTCTCTCTCTCTCTGTCGCTCTCTGTCTTTCTCTGTCTCTATCTCTCTATTTCTCTCTCTGTCTCTCTCTCTCTTTCTCTCTCCCCCCCCTGACTCTCCGTCTGTCTCTCTCCCCCTCTGTCTCCCCCTCTGTCTCTCTCTCTGTCTCTCTCTCTGTCTCTCTCTCTCTGTCTCTCTGTCTGTCTGTCTGTCTGCTGGAGCGAGGATAATGAAAGGCTCTTCTAAGAGGGCTTCTGAGGAGGGGGGGCCCAGCAGGCTCTGTCTGTCCCAGATGAGAGGAGTCTGTCTTCAGATCCAGTCTGCTGCTGCTGTTTGACAAGCTTTCTGAGAAGCAGAGGCTTCACAACCAATCAGCCTGCATGTGTGTGTGGACGTCTGCAGGTCCGTCTGTCTGCCAGCATGTGCAGGCAATTGTTTTAGCATCGTGCGTGTTTGATGTGCGTGTGCTTGTGTGTTCGTTATCGCGTGGTGCGTGTGTTACCATGGCAGTAGGCGCTGTCGTCCCTGAGGGTGCGGTAGCCGTTGTTACAGCTGCAGCAGGCTCCAGCCTCCAGGTTCACACACTCAGAGTTCTCCACACAGATGCTGCTGCGGCCCTCCCCGCAGAAGTCGTGACCTGAGCCAGGAGAGGAGCGCTGGGTACATCACACAGCAGGGCTCCAGCACAGGGGCTGGCATACACTGGGCGCTGTGGAACCCGGCTGCTTAAACTGACTCTTTTAAATCCATACCAGCCCCCCAATGGATGCCTGGGATCTCTTTTTCATGCACGGTGGGGCAGGATGAAGCTGTGTGTGTGTGTGTGTGTGTGTGTGTGTGTGTCCTACCTCTGCAGACCTTGCAGCACCTGTCGGTCAGGGTGATCTGCTCAGATTCTGGACAGTCCAGCTCTGGGCAGGGGGCTTCTTCCACTCTCCTCATGGAACGAGCCTGACCACACACACACGTCAGGGAACACACACAGCACACAGCTCAGAACACCTGCAAGGCTAAAACACACATCAGCACAACTAAGTGTGTGTGTGTTTGTCTAAACTCAGCATCATGTGTAACTGGACTGAACAGTGTGTGTACTCACCCTGCACTCAAACAGCAAGCAGTTTCCTGCAGAGTCTCGCACACTCCTTCTATCCCCTTCGACGTAGACCCTGCCTCTGAACAGACACACAGCTGCACACAGACACACACACACACACTCTTGTCATTGCTGAGCAGGATACCGGGTTCAAGGTTTGCACATCAAGGATGTCTCCTGTTGTTTCTCTTTCATTCCCGAGAGTTCCACACATTAGTTATCTAGCAGGGGCTTTGAAGAACAGCCTTGAAATCAGGCCTGCCTATGGATAGCGAAGGTATCCTAGCAACGCAGACATGTGGTCAGTTGTCAAGCAATTGCAGTCTCTGATTGTATGCATACTCTTCACCCGGTGTTATGGAGAGAACAGAAAGAAAGACAGAAAGAAAGAGAAAGAAAGATTTACAGTAAAGTAGAGACAGAGGGACAGCAAAGAAGAGAGAGACACAGAGAGAGAGAGAGAGAGAGAGAGAGAGAGAGAGAGAGAGAGAGAGAGAGAGAGAGAGAGAGAGAGAGAGAGAGAGAAAGGAAGACAAATGAAAGAAAGAGTGAGTGAGTATGAGAGTGTGAGAGAGTGGGTGGTGGAGGAAGGAGGAGTGCCATGTCAGGCTGGGTCTCTACTCACGCTGGCACTCCTTGCAGCAGGCACCGGGGACGTAGGAGGGGGCGGAGTCTGGAGGACACTCGGGAGGGGGGCAGGAGATGGGCTCACACTGGACAGTCCCATTCTGTGTGGGGATTGTGCGTGTGTGTGTGGGGGGGGGGGGGGACACATGTTAAAAAATATTTCACTAAAGATTGGATTGTCTGATTTGAGTTTGATTCCCAACTTGCACATGTGACCGGATGTTTATGGAGATTGGAAGAGTGTTGTGACTCATTGGGGAAACTTCAGAGACTTGGTGGATGTTGGAACTGGTTAGGTGTTGGGACTGGTTGGGTGACTGGTTTAATGACCGGTGTGTTAGCCCACCGAGCAGGAGCAGTTGGTGCATCCATCTGTCCAGCCCTCGTCCTCCCTGTAGAGAACACCGCTGCGGGTGCAGCTCTTCTCACAGTAGCATCCGTCCAGACCACGCATCTTCTCCTCCGCATGGGACAGCTGGACACACACGTCACACCCCAGAAAGACAGGGTCAGTGATGTCTTTCTTCTAATGTCTGTGTGTGCATGGGGGGTGGGGTGGGGGGGGGAGGGGGGGTGGAGGTGTCTGCTGTCTAGAAGGTAGGTGTCTAGGTGTATCTTCTAGGTACGTACCCAGGTGACTAAAGGTGTGTTTTGGAGGTAAGTACCCAGGTGATTGACATTTTACATTTACATTTAGTCATTTAGCAGACGTCTTATCCAGAGCGACTTACAGTACGACTTGGGCCTTGCCCAAGGACACAACGTAATTTGGCACAGCTGGGAATCGAACTGGCAAACTTCAGATTACTAGCCCGACTCCCTCACCGCTCAGCCATCTGACTCCCGATTGAAGGTGTCTGCTGGGTGTGTGTACCCAGGTGATTGAAGGTGTCTGCTGGGTGTGTGTACCCAGGTGATTGAAGGTGTCTGCTGGGTGTGTGTACCCAGGTGATTGAAGGTGTCTGCTGGGTGTGTGTACCCAGGTGATTGAAGGTGTCTGCTGGGTGTGTGTACCCAGGTGATTGAAGGTGTCTGCTGGGTGTGTGTACCCAGGTGATTGAAGGTGTCTGCTGGGTGTGTGTACCCAGGTGATTGAAGGTGTCTGCTGGGTGTGTGTACCCAGGTGATTGAAGGTGTCTGCTGGGTGTGTGTACCCAGGTGATTGAAGGTGTCTGCTGGGTGTGTGTACCCAGGTGATTGAAGGTGTCTGCTGGGTGTGTGTACCCAGGTGATTGAAGGTGTCTGCTGGGTGTGTGTACCCAGGTGATTGAAGGTGTCTGCTGGGTGTGTGTACCCAGGTGATTGAAGGTGTCTGCTGGGTGTGTGTACCCAGGTGATTGAAGGTGTCTGCTGGGTGTGTGTACCCAGGTGATTGAAGGTGTCTGCTGGGTGTGTGTACCCAGGTGATTGAAGGTGTCTGCTGGGTGTGTGTACCCAGGTGATTGAAGGTGTCTGCTGGGTGTGTGTACCTTGCTGGTGGTCTTGGCAAGCACATCTTGCAGCTCCATAATCCTCTGGACCAGGCCGTGGAAGTCATTACAGGTTGGGCAAGCTGAGGCCAAACATGAGCACGGTTAGGCAGAACAGCACATGGTTAACGACACACAACACGGTTTTTCTCCTGTGAGGAATGTCTTACTGCTGTTAAGGTCTGGACACTGGGAAAGGTATCCCTGAGGGGAGACCATCAACATGACGTCCTGCATTATACCCTGGAGAGAGGGAGAAAGAGAGAGGGAGGGAGAGAGAGACAGCATAAGGGAGAGACAGAGAGAGTGAGAGCAAGAGTTATCAGAGTGTTGTAGCTTTCACAGTGTGTCTACTGTTGGCAGGTCTGATGAGTGAAGCTTATGAGAAGCTAGCGACGCTGCTACCTGAACTAGCCATGTGTGTCGGCAACATGACAGACCCAGCAGAGTGAAACTGAAATGTGATAAGATCGTGTGAGGCTTCGCTCTGCCCTGACAGACTCGACACACACACACACACACGTACAGTACACGCAGACACACAGGTATGCACCCAAGCACACATGCATTCACACATCCACACACACGTGCACGCACACACTCAAAGGCATATCTGTATTACCTTGAAGTACCCATGGGCCTTGTTCCTCTGTCCTATCCAGACAGAGCTCCCAGAAGGGATGTCCACAGACAGGGCCTCGATAGTCCTCTCATAGATCCTGCAGGACAAACAAAAAAAGAGAAATGGATACCTACCCCAATTCATACACTCTCCATCCCTTCACCTCACCACCGCCCATACCACACCCCTCCAATCTATCCCTCTACCACTCCCTTGTCCACTCCCAACCCTCCAAACTCCTTCAATGGTTCCATCCCCCATCCCCCCAGCCTTCCATCAACCACATCTCTACCTCTCCACCCTTCAAATCCTCCCCCACCTGTTGCAGTCGACGTGCAGCACCAAGTGAGTGGCGCTGACTGCCAGGGACAGCTTGTGCCAGCGGCCCGCTGCCAGTGCGTAGGGGAAGGTTTCAGTGCGGGCCTGCTGGTCGTGGGTGAGGTAGTGAAGACGGATCTCACTCCTCTGCCCACTGGCCTCCAGCTCCAGGTACCTTCAGAAGGGACACATTGATGGATTGATTAATTGATTGATGAATTGGTGGATTGATTGATTGATCGATTAATTGATTGATTGATTGATTGATTGATTGATTAATTGATTGATTAATTGATTGATTGATTAATTGATTGATTAATTGATTGTTTGATGGACTGATTAATCAATTGGTGGATTGATTGATTTATATGGCTTATTTGATTTATTAGATGTATTTGTTCAGTTCTCCATTCAGAGGTAAGTGTATGAACCAAGTTTAATCAGTTGAAAGATACAGCAAGTTGCAGTATATTTAAGATGAAGTCTATTTAACGAGTGGGTGAAAAATACAACCATAAAAACAGCAGCCTGCTCGAAGGAAAGCCTACAGACGAATGTGAGAAGCACTTCCAGAAGGTGGAAATGCTCAATAACTGAGATTGTGAGAGACTGAGAGACTGCGAATGTCAGTGAATGAAAGTGTGACAGAATGAAAGTGTGAGAGAATGAATGTAGCTGTGTTTCCAGACGGGGATCTCCTGAGATAACCCATGGGTCTGTGTGCTGAAAACCACAGGAAGGACTGAACTGAGAGGTGAAAAAAGGATAGACAACAGAGGAGAAACTGAGGACACTGCAGATAGGAGAGTGATAGATGAGTAATGGGACTAAATATAAATAGAAAGAGGCTGCTTGGCAAATACGGAAGGGCTTTCTTGAGGATAATTTTTTGGATATTGGGATTAAGATTGTTGGATGAGGAAAAATGAAAAATGCTACAATGAAAATAAGACTTAACGGTAATCTTTTCTTGGGTGAAACCAGACATGAACATAACACATCTTCAGACAGTAAATGCAACTGTAACGATAGAATAATGTAATGTGAACATTACCCGCTTTAAACATGTGGTAAGCATAATAGGATATGGCTATTACTGATAACATGTGGCAAGTCTCATGAACTGCACAGGCATGGCACAATGTTTCCAAATAAATCTTGTTATATGTCTAGGTTTAGTAATCATATAAAGCATAATTTAGTCAGAACCATTCATATGACTAGTGATATTGTTGATGGCAGGGGTTAACCTCCAGCCCTAGGTATGCCAGATATGCTAGGTATCCTAGCTATGCGAGGTATGCCAGGTATGCTAGGTATGCTGGGTATGCTAGGTATGCTAGGTATGCTAGGTATCCTAGGTACGCTGGGTATGCTAGGTATGCTAGGTATGCCAGGTATGCTGGGTATGCTGGGTATGCTAGGTATGCTAGGTATGCTAGGTATGCTGGGTATGCTAGGTATGCTAGGTATGCTAGGTATGGAAAGGGTAGTCTTACTTCTGCACTCCGTTGTGTATGGAGAGGAGGACTCCAGAGTTGAGTGTGTCTTGCTTGAAGGTGACCAGCACACTGAACTCTGACCTCTGTCTCAGCTTGGCCACGATCTGTGCAGCCACGCCCCCCTGAGCACGTACATTTCTCCAGGAGTCTGAGGAACCACAGAGGAGCAGGTTAATGACAGTCAAGCTCTGTAAACTAACAACAGGGCCAAACACAGTCGAACGGATCAACATTCTATCACACAGCGTGGGTTGACTCGGGAGAACAATACTAGATCATTTTACATTTTTACAAATGTTTTTTGAAGCTTCACTTGTGTGATAAGTAGCCCACCCAGATCCTTGAAAAGACTGTTAGAGAGAGAGGGAGATGAGAGAGTGACAGAAGATGTGAGCAGGGTGCAAGCAGGAGAGATCAAGTAAGGGAGTGTGACAGGGGCGTCAGAGTGATGCTAACTCTCTGATCTCTAGCTGTCTTTTGTATTCCCAATGGAGCCCCCCCCCCCCACCATCTCTTTATCCTTCTAAACCCTCCATCCAATCACATCCCTCCATTCCTCTCCCTGTTCTCTCCCTCCCTCCTCTCTCTGTGTTCCACAGACGCCTCTGCTGCTTTAATGGAGGCATCAATAAATGATGAAGTTTCTCATCACATCAAAGACTTCCTTTTTAGCCACAAGGGCTGCATGCGCGTAGCCATGACATCGTCTTTGTGCTACCGCCAGCCACACGCCTTGTCCGCACGAACACGTGTGTTCCAGCTGGAGAGGAGAATCTAGCACCACGACACAGGAACCGATCGAAGTTCCTTTCTCTAACAGGAACATGAGGCATTGAGGAACAAGAAGGAGCCGTGTGGAACACGGACACACACCTACACACAGACACTGAAAACCACACACAAGCACCCGGTACGAAGGCACCCCCACACAGACTGTCCTTCAGTCTGGCCATAGTGAAATACTAGCCTCAGAGATCAAAAAGTAAGAAATGGAGGGAGACAGATAAAGGACAGAGAAAAAAAGGAGAGACTGCATGTCCTACACTGTTCCAGCACCATCTGTCAATCACCCACGGAGTGTCAACTGTCCATCTGGGTTGATGGAGTTTCTGAAAACCCACAGATGATTACACCCACCCTCATCACATTATAACACCTCCCCCACTAAGTCCCGGTATCTATGTCTGAAGTCTGGCATTCAGTACATTTTTCAGAACACTGTGGAAAACCCAACATCCACACAGGAGAGATCAAACAGCATCGTGTCTTTGTGAGGAGTGATTGACGCCGAGACTAAACCAGCAGACTGCAGACAGACGTTCACGAGACAACCCCCTCCCCTTCTCCTGCGCCCCTCACCCTCTCCTCCCCCAGATTCTGTTTACAGATCTTCCGTGGCTTCTCGTTATTATTGACCCACAGACAGGCCCTGGCGCCATTAGGGAGCCAATCAGCTCCTCCAGCACAGCAGGCCTAAAAATAAGCACTTAGCAACTGCAGACCCTGCATAGAGGTCACATGCAGACCGCAGGAGGATCAGCCAGATACGTAACGCTTTTCTGCAGTTTGATCCAAGCCTATGTCGCTGGCTGGAATACCATCTCTCTGCCGCCTGTTTAACCGGGGTCACAGATCACAGCTCTGATAACATCCATCTTGTCGCGTCTTTCAATAAGACACAAAGTAATCCAGTTTCATGTGCAGAAATGTTCCAGTGTGCAGACCTCAAATCAGATGTAGGAAACCAACTGACCATCTGACTAATGGATACACACAGCCGGCTCACACACACACGCAGAGACAGGGGGCATAAGCTAACTGGCCGACAGGCACAGCCCAGTGTGACTGATAAGGAGATCCAACACAGGTCAAAGACAAAGACAGTGCCAGCCAAGTCAGACCACTAAATCCTGTCCTCATTCCTCTATCACATCTCTATCAATCCTCTCACCTACGCCCATCCCCACCCACACACACACACCCACACACACACACTCCACACCTCCATTGCTGTTCTCTAATCTGTCCCATCCTCCCCTCCATCCTTCCCTTATCTCCCTCCATCCCCGTCCATCATCTGCCCCTCTGCTGGCTCTGGGTATCCTCTGCGTCTCTGCTGGGTGTTGGCATGAGAGAGGCGAAATGCAATCTCTGTGTGTTGCTGAGGGATTGAACACTATGTCGGGCTGTCTGTAATCCTGCTGATTCTGGGAAAGGAGATCAATGCATCGCTCCAGTGTTTGGAGTTGCGCCCACCTGTTTTAATCAGGTCTGACACAGGCCTCTGTGCCCTGCATCCCAGCACTGCTGAGTGCTGGGAAAGGGAAACTCAATCTGTTTGTTTCTTATGGACCTGCACAGTAACCTCTCCTGTCCTTCAGGGCATGACACAAAATCACCCAGAACCATCCCACCCCCCCCCCCCCCACCACCACCCCCCCCCCCCACACACACACACACACACACAATCCCCATCACCACCCCCCCACCCCCCCCCCCCACACACACACACACACACACAATCCCCATCACCACCCCCCACCCCCCTCCTCCACATACACCCTTCAGGGGTTTCAGTCTTTGGGAGATTTCCTTTCCTGCTTCTCTTTCTGTTTGTTCCCTGGGCTCTGACTATGGGAGACCAGAGCTCATTTTTGTAATGAATTTGATTGGAATTCAGTTCAAAGTGGTGGGGTTCCTGGCTGTGATGTCACGGGACTCGTTCATTGAGGCTAGAGGTCATGTCAGGGAGTCAGACAGAGTGGATTAGATTGCTGTTTTGGATGTTTGGTTGATCCACATTTGTGAGAGGGAATAATATCATTTTCCAAATTGAAGGAGTGGGTTAGGGTTAGTGGTTGCCAATCAGCTTGTTCACTGAGGTTTGGCACCTATATAATACATATATTTGTTTGCTTTATCAATGCTCTTCAACAGGTACCAAGAGTAAGATGCAGATTTTACTATCCTGCATATCATTCAAATATTCTCTACCACAGAGAAAGACTATTATAAGTAGTCAACCAAGACGGCGAGTGATAGTGAGGCAGCTGTCGGTCGATCTTACCCTGGAACAGGAAGGCTTTGCTTCCGTTGTTTAAACCGTCGACTTGTAAAACTCCGGCATAGGACTCCCCGAGTTTCAGCTCATCCAGGAGGTTGACGTGGAGGGAGTCAAGCGCCAAGCTCCACACTGCAGAGTCAAACGCAGAGAAGTGAATTAGCACCTCGGACAGCGACAGGTTATGAACAACTGCAACTCAAAAAGTTCGCATTGCTTTTATGCCACACTTGCATCACAATGATTACCACCATATTCGTGGTATTGATTGATGAAGGTTATAACATCAAAGTAATTAGTCCCATAGCGATTGTTATCACTAGAAGTTATCAATGAAAAGCAAAATGTCATTTATTGTATTCGATAGGCCTACCATGTGCACCATATCAAATCGCTTACCCGAGAAGAGAAATATGCAGTGGAAGAAATAAAGTTTCACTCGTCCCATTGTGAGTTTTATCAGCCACTCAACGATAGAGTCCTAGAGGTCCATGCTTTACCTTCCACTTCCAATATACTGGTGTCGCTGCTGTTGATATTCAGTCGCCCGTACGCGTCTGATAAGAAACCCAGAAAGCGCAAATCACATCAAATATCTGAGGCAGGCATACTCGAAGCCTCACAGGCGAAAGCGAGAGAACTGTGTTGTGTCCAGCTGCCGTAATTAGAATTTCCCTTTAAGCCTGTGGAACGTGGAAAGGTACAGCCGCATCATCCGCGCTGTGAGGGCGAGAAAGGAGTGGGAAGGTGTGGGACTTCGGTCACAGGATGGAGGACTGTCTTTGCTCCAGTTTGGAAGAGCTGGGTAAAGCCATCTGCGTCTGCCCCCTTGTGGTGGATCTGGACCGTACAGGAAACTGTACTTTCTGAAGGCAGTTCATTCGTTCATTTGTACAGAAACAGGAGCAAAATAGCTTTAAACTTGAACGAACATTTTTTTATACTGGGTGACCAAACACACTGATCTAGAAAAATTCAAGAAAGCAGGGTTCTGGAATTTGATCGAGTGCGAAGATTTTTTGCTGTCGCTTCATCTCTTGGCAAGACAAAATACAGAAAGCTGCCATGAAATGCACCCCCTTTGTAACTTCTGGTCTGTATATCCCAGCATCAAATGGTTTTTAATGTACATTGAGCTGACTTGTAACCAGAGTAAGTTTCACAGATGTGGACCTTTCTTAGTCAGAGTTAACAGGGGGTGCATTTCTTGGCAAGACACAATACATCCCCTGCTAACTCTGACTAGGAAAGTGCCACATGCGTGAAACTTACTCTGGTTACTCATACTAGAACCAGTCAACTTATTGAGCATGCAAGCTCTTCAGTGGATAGATACTATACTGTATGTAGCCCATATGTGGAGATACACAGGTTGACTGTGGCTCAGATTAATCCATGCCCGTTAGGACTCCCCTGAGAGCCACGCATTGTTGTCCCCGGAGTCACATGTCACATGCGACCTTGAGAAGCTATGCAGGAGGAGGGGGTTGCCGTGGAGACATCTCATTAGCATACGCCTCCAGGGTCAGGTGTCAACACTTATGGTCATGTGACGGATGGCATTGGGAGCCAGCCAATCCCAAATCAGGTTTTGGAGGGGGCTGGTTGTCCACCCCCCCCTGAGGTGTTGGATCAGGAGTAGACGCTTCGGTACCAGACCAAGGCTTCAGGTCAGCGGGATAAATCAGAGGTAAGATCCACAGGGGGCAGAGGTTCCAACCTCTGCAAGTCACCCTTATGGTTAAATAAAAGGGGGAGGATCGGTAGGAGTGGAAAGAAATTTCCAAGACATTTGTTCTCACCTTGTCATCTGTCGTCAGGCAGTGCCAACATGTGCGGAGGGGGGGGGGGGGTAAGAGATAATTAGAATTTCCCAAAACAATCTGTTCTTCAGCATCACAGCACCCAGTATGAACTAGGCATCTAATGACTGCAGAGCCTAAGCAAACAGGGCATGCTTCCTCGAGGCAACATCCCAGGGTGAGCCATGGTTCTTGCATATTCATGTTGTTCTATAAATAAAATAGAAACGTGTATAGACCTTTTTACAACTAATGTCACAGAAGGCTTCACAGATGCCCATGGAACTGCACCTAAACCAACCCAAACCCTCAAAGAAGACAGGGGAAAACTACCGGGAAAACTCAGAGATAAAATGATGGAAACCTCGGGAGCACTTCAGTGAGGGATCCCTCCTCCAGAGATGGTTATGACGCAGAGAGGAGCAGACCACAGGCAGAATACAGTTTAGCGTTAAGACTACAGATGGATGGCAAAAACAAAGAGTTCTGCATAATTGCAGTGTTTGCTGTGTTCTGCATTTGAATGACTCCACAGTATTCACACTCATACAATATGTGAGTGTGGGTAGGGGAAGACTGGACGTGTTGAGAGCATGATCAGCTGGATCCAACATGTGTGTAGCTGGAACAACAGGCTGAGGTGTGAGATCCAACACATCCAGACTAGCCCCCCTTGACACCAGCCATAAATCACAGCACCCAGAATCACTCAATATACATCAATACACACAAACATCGAGATTTAATTTAAGAGAAAGGACTGGATGTGTTTCTGTGCATGTTTCCATGTGCCCGTATTTGTGTGTGTGTATGTGTGTGTGACTGTGTTCGTGACTGTGTGTGTGTGACAAACACCTTTCCCTCTCCATCTCAGTAATGCTCTAATCATGCTGGAATGTCTGGGCAGACTGACCTGAGCGTTACCATGGTGAATAGATCCACCATCCTGGCTTGGCTTCTAGGGATCAATGAACCCACTGATCACCTGCTGGGATTTTTATTGATCCCGACTCTTCTCAATACACTGAGATAATTAATAAAGTTTCTTGTTCAACTGGAGATATTACATTGATTTGTCAATTATACCACGAGATATTTATGTTGAGTAGATTGGAGTCTTTTTCTTCCCTGTCCCCAGTCCCCTCACAATAATATAATTTTGTCCCACAATGATCCTCACATTACAGTAAAACAAAGAATATTGCAGTATTATAGCGCCCTCTGCCTGCAGAAGGTTGTATGAACTGCATGCCATTGTGCACCTCCAGGCCTTCTGTTGTGCAGGTACAATGAATGGAAATAGCTTTGATAAACACACCTGACCCTTTATTAATGTGGTATTGTATGTCATCTGTACACCTCCACAAATCTGGCCTGCAAACATTCCCAGAGACTAAACATTCACTGTGAATTGATTACATTGCCTATGAGGCCTGACAGCAGTAGTAAACCTTACACTTACAGTTTTTGAGTTATACTGCCACCTAGGGGGTTGTAGAGAACGTAAAGCTCTTACAGTAATATGTTTTACAGGTCAGACAAGTCCATCTGCCCTCCAAAATCCTGTGTCATGGAAAGTGATTCACCATGACACACACACACACACGCATCTACTGTACATTCAACTGTACTCTGACAGCCGAATAACGAAGCATGAGTAACTCCACGGATGACGCTCAAACCTATGATTTGACGACAATGACGACTTAAATATTCATGGTGATGTCACATTTACATTTAGTCATTTTAGCAGACGCTCTTATCCAGAGCAACATTTACATTGATGGAGGAATTTTGAGAATTTGTCTTTTGTATTTCATACCTTTGGCAAAAACGAATTTACATTGAAATATTTAGTCCATGAATTGTATTCACAGGAACCCAAACCTAACAACAACTATCTATTATAGAGTGTTCTAGAGTATAATCTAGTGATGACCAGTGTTCTAAGAACCAGTGTTCTAAGAGTTTTAAAGATTAAGGATTTTAAGGAATATTCTGTGGACCAATGTTGTGTACAACCAGAAATAGAATAATAATATCATGTAAAATCATCTTTCTCCCCCAAAAAATTTAACATGGGTTTATTCTGTACCTGGACCTCTGTCAGATAAGGTAAATGCCAAGAACATGGTTTTCCACAGCCTGGACTTACCTGGACTGACCGTCGGCTAATGTGGACCAGTCTGAACTCCCAGGACACCAAGTACCTCAGATCACCTGAGAGAAAAACAGGTCAAGCACGAGACAGGGACGCCTTGTCTGGGTGGTCACTGTCCTCACATGTAGGACTAAGCAAAAGCTGAGCGAGCCCTAAAGATTTATAGCTTTAAAATTTTGCCCTAAGGGCTGAATCTGAAAAGACGAGATGGAGACCTTCTTGTTGAAACTGTATTATCAGAGGAACAGAACGAACAGAAATCAAATGACGTTAGATTTATCAGTATAGTTTAACCTACAGGCGACTCCTTGGTTGTCATGCTGATAGACTTGAGACTGCAGTGACCCTCCGGTATGTGTGTATGTGTGTATGTTATATCTCTGACGTCAAAAGGACATATAACGTCATCAGTTGCGAGAAGAAATGTCAAGGAATGACAATGACAATGCTGAAAAAATTGCTATAGCTTTCAATTCTATACAATAATGTATTAATCACATGGTGAGAGAAGGTCCTGTGGTAACTACATCTGATTCATCCAGTTCTTTCGCTCTTTTCCAATTAAGTGTGGAAAGGTCAATTTGTTGTTGGGACAAAGGTGGGAGGAGGACACCCAAGGCCCCTGGTCAGGATGAGCCACAATGTCCATGTGAGAGTCCAAACAATGACTCTAACATCCGGGCCCTGGGTTAGGCACTGACATGGCACGAGAGAAACCGCCATGTGCAGGATGGTGTGTGTGTGTGGGTGTGTGTGTGGGTGTGTGGGAGTGTGTGTGTGTGTGTCTGTCTGTGACAGAGGGGTACAAGAGTCAAGTGAGTAAGACAGTTGGGCTTTTAATAAAGTTCAGTCTGGCAGAACAGCGTAGGTAACTCTGCTGGTCTTTATATGACATGCATCCCTTCATCTATTTAGTCAACCTGATTCACCTTCTCTTATTTGTCCGCTTTTGTGTTTGTGTGTTTCAGATCACCCTCGTCCAACTACTCCTTATTGTGACTGGTCGGGTCCCAAGCTCCTGGGTTTGGGGGAGAGTTAGGATTAGTGTGAGGGTTCGGGTGAGCGTGACGGTTAGGGGAGGTTCCTTCTGCAGCCTTCTGGAGCAGACTGAAGGGTAAGGGTGATGGGGGGGCGGGGGGGGGGGGGGGGGGGGGGCGAGGTTGTCAAATTGAACTTGGACCTCTACACGTGTGCATAAACGTTACATTTACATTTAGTCATTTAGCAGACGCTCTTATCCAGAGCCAGTTAGGCAGGAACGGTTCAGACTGTGCAGTAGGCACAGCTGAAGTATTGAGCTCACTCCCCATTTCAAATACAAGCCATCAGAGCCATCCTAGTGCATAGTAATGGTTTCGTAGATAGATACTTTGACACACGCAGGTTTATCATCCGTATGTCACACAGAGAAAGTACTGTGCTGGTTGAGGCGCATGTGTTTTCAGAACGTGTAGCTCAGTGACGTCTAATATCTCTGTCTTTCCTGAATGTTCCCTGGGGTGGAATGTAGAGGGGTCGGGGGGGTTGTGTATCAGCTAGCGCAGCCAATGCCAATGCAGTGGACCAGTTGACCCACAAAATAACACAAACACACGCATGCAGAAATGCTGGAAACTGGCTGTTTCAGGCGTGCACCAACAAGCCTCCAATGACGTTCACAGTTGATGTCATAGGGCAGTAGTGACAGTTATCCAGGACCTCCAAGGCCTTTACCTGCGGCTAGGATTCAGACCCACACACACACACACACCCCTCCCCCACTGACTATCAAATCTGAGATACATCTGGATATTATTCTAAATTATTCTATTTCTATAGTAAAACTCCATTCATACCACATCATACATTTATATCTTAGCTCCAAATTGGATATTCAAAATCAATAACAAGATATTGGGTTTTGGTTGGGGTTATTGATTAATGATCAATGGAGTACATTTAGTCATTTAGCAGACGCTCTTATCCAGAGCGAGTAATCAATATTTCACATGGATCTTGTTACACAGCCGTGGCGTACACCCCAATTTTACATTTTTCTTGTGGTGTTGCGGCTTATAGCACGTTTTTATAACAAAACAACAGTATAAACACTGTTTTCGTAAATGCTATTTTAAACATTAGTTAATGCAATGTAAAACATAAATTTTGCACTTACTTTGGTTTTTGTACGTAGTTTGGAATGATCCGTCCACAAACAACATGTTGTGCAGACTTCATATTGGTCAAACTCAAATTGAAAGGGCTTACATATGTAAATTAATCCATGACGATTTGTATGTTAATGTATGAAAATGCCTTTTCATTTTTGGTACAAATGTCAATAAACCTTTTTTTGTGGACAGTTGTTCCTTATATAACCCTATTCAATCTATTTCACAAAACCACATTGGAATTTTAGCATGTGCATGAAAGGGAGAATTACACCGCCCGTGATAAAGACAATTACCAATTGTAATACAGACGTTTCGTTTCACTCGCGCTGCCATGTCCAGGCTGCCGTGAAATTGTCTAGTTTTGGCTTTAGAGATCAAAAGAAGTTTGTAAGCCACGCTTATGCCTCAACTTTTAGATAATGTTTAATTTAAATTTCTCTGTATAAATACTGCAGACTGAACCTAGCAGTCACTTTGTATTCACATTCCTTCGTGTTAAAAGTAAAGTTTAAATATAAAAAATGCCCTGCGATGAATCTGTAGCTGTGCCATCATCTTCTAGAAGATCTTAAACAAATTCCAAGAAGCTGGAGGTAATTGAACTCGCGAAACACAAAGGAAACCGTGCCGCAGCAAGAGAACATGGAGTAGATGAAAGCCAGGTTCGTCAGTGGAGACTCAGAGAAGATGACCTGAAAAACCAGTGGCTCTGGTCGACCAGTGGCTCGACCAGAGCCACTGGTCGAGCACAACGCTGCCGCTGGCCAAATTTAGAGATGAATATGGCGTCCTGGATCACAGCCCAGCGAGATGCCGGGAGAGCCGGGAGTACTGTAGCCATTCGACTAAAAGCCAGTGTAATGGCAAAGGAAATGGTACAAGCCCAGTCTAGGTCCATACTCGTTCATTGCTTGGTATCATTGTTCCCCTGTCAAGTGCGGCCTATATTCCAGTGCGGTTTATACTCAGATTTACGAAAAACAAAGCTTTTCAGTGTTACAAATGTGTCAGTAATAAGTGCATACCATGAATGACTGGACCGTAAACAATTGCATAGATGATGGCATGACAGAGTACACAAGAATGACACTGTACAGTTCATCTGAATATTTTTTTTGTGAATGAATATCATTAAGTGTTTCTACTGAGGTGGCCTCATTCCATTGACATAGGCTGTGGTGAAATAAATGATTTGTGAAAATACATCACCATGTCTGCCACTACCATGCGGTCTATTTCCCTATCCTTACTCTCTCTTTCTCTCTCTCTTTCCTTTCCTCTCTCCATCCCTCCCCCCGTCCATCCCTCCCTCCCCTCCTGGTAATAAATACATGTGGAATCATCACAGATGTCAGAGAGGGACCTTTGCCTTAAACTTTGTATCACTTTAAATAGCCAGCCTCCACAGTCAATCTCCAGCAGCACAGGATCCAGCCAGCCATCAGAATGTCAAGGAACCTCGCGCCAGGTAGCTACCTCCAGGGAGCCCCGTGGAGCCCAGCCCCAGACTATGCATGCAATCCATGGGCCCCTCCTGCACAGGGCTGGTGGAACTAGCATCTTTTTGTGTGTTTCCCTTCATCTTTTTCCCTTCATCCATTTTGCACCTCTTCTCTTTTCTATTCTGTCCCAGTCTTCTCATCAACTCACCTCTTTGATCTCTCTCAATCTCACTCGCTCTGCTTCTTTGTATTTTTCTTCTTTTTTCTTCTTCTTACTTAGTCTTAGTTTTTTTCATTCATGCTGTCAGTTATGCTACATCAGGTGGAATTTCAATATTGTTCTATTTGCATCTCCGCCTCTCTCGCTCTCTTTCCCTCCCTGTCCTTCTCTGTCTCTCTGCCAGTGTCAGTGGTCCTCATGATCCTGGTGTGTTTGGAGCTGCGTGCCCGGCTGTGCCAGGTCAGCGGAGCTCCTATCTGTGCCCACGGCCAGACCGGGTGCCACATCCTCTCACTGGCAGACCTGTTCGAACGAGTCATCCAGCACTCCGCCCGGATGCACGGAATCTCCAGCGACCTGCACTCTGAATTCGTAAGGCTTATTTATGTCTCTGTCTCATTGATAGTTTTCAGTTTGTTATTTCTGTATTTGTGTTGCTTTTTATTGTTAGTTTACAAGTCTGAAATATCTCTCACAATCAGGGGCGGCGCCAGAGAATTTTTAATGCAGGTGCTGAGCGGATTGAGGGGGTGCTAGATTATTGACAGCGGGAGCTGCGCAATATAAGATATATAAATACTAGTAATAAATTAGCAACATTTTGGGGGGTGCTATCGGGGTGCTTTGTTTTTTTTTGGGGGTGCTGAAGCACCTGCTAGCCCCTCCTTAGCACCGCCCATGCTCACAATCTTGGTCGTTCATTTGAGATTTTTACGTTTTAAATATCTGTCACAACGTTGTTCATTATTGTAAGTTTCTAAGTCTATATTATCTTGTTCTTATTTGTGCATTTATAAGTATAAAATGTAAAAATATAATTTTTTTTATGTTTTACAAATTTGACAATTTATAATAATCTCTATTATATATTGGTATAATTGGTTTGTTGATGGAATTTAATTGTGTCACAGTTATATTGGTTGTTCATATTTACAATTACTGTAAACGTTATCTTCTTCAAGTGTGTTAGTCTAAAAGTCATTGTTATCCATAATCATTGTCATTCTCTCTTTGCATCTTGTTGGTTCAGAAATCTCAATCATGAACTTGCCTGTCTACATCTTTTGACCATCCTCTGACCCAACCCTCCTGCCCTTATGCCTCCCTGTATTCCTGCCCTCCTGATGACTCTCATCTTCCCCTCCACCAGGAACATTACTTCCTCCCCAGCAAGAATCACATAGGCAGAGTCAACCGCATCTGTCACACCTCATCCATCCTCACACCCAATGGAAAGGAAAATGCGCAGAGACTGACCGTGAGTGCAAATGAACCCCTAAACCTCCATATCCCTAACCCTTCGCCCTTCGCCCTAACCCCCAACCCTATACCTTACCCCTCATCTAGATCCCTCATATCCACCTCCTCCATGTCTTCCTCCGCTAGAGAGAAGAGCTGGCGGAGGTGATTCTGAAGCTGCTGGTGGCTTGGAGGGATCCTCTTTGGCAGTTCCACCAGAACATAGCTCACCACCACGACTTCAATAACTTCAGCTCCAACAAGGCTCTGGAGATGAGCGACATGGTGCACGAGCTACGCAAGGGTGTTGAGAAGGTGGCCGAGAAGGTAAGTGTTTATGTGTTTGTGTGTGTGTGTGTGTGCCTGTGATTCAAAGAAGCCTAGTCAACGTTTGGTCCTCACATTCAGATCATTATCATCCGCTACAAATGAGTAGTTTAGTTGTTTGTCTGATGTAGGATGACGTCGGATGTCTTTTGCGTCCTGTGTGCGTCAGTCCAGTAAAAACTTGAGTCAGAGCTGCTACGGCTCTTGCAAATGAAACGAGGTTGCGTGTCACTGAAGGCTTTTTTAATTGGACAGTTAACTCGCAGATGATCCATAATCCTCATTATGGATGTCTAAATGTTGCTGGAAGGATGCTCTGAATCACAAAGAGAGAAAAAGGGAGGGAGGTGGAGCAAGAGGGAAAGAGAGAATCACAGAGAAAAAGCTGAAAGAGAGAGAGAAATGATTAGGGGGATGGGCTGGGGGGCAGAGGGGTGATTGAGGAAGAGGGAAAGATAGAGTGAGTTGAAGAAAGCAGAGTGAACCTCGGATGTCCCACAGCGAGTGCAGCCTGATGGCCAGTGACACAGTGCAGACAGAGCCTGGAAGAACTTCTGACTCACCTGCATCTCTAGACAGAAGCACTCTGCCTGCGAGCTGCCCAGCATGTGACACAGGAAGTCACGGGGACGGGCTTCGGTCGCCTAGAGGGGTTCATCTCACCATATCAGTAGACCGTTCATGAGTCAACTGCTGAAGTCTTCTTGAGTCGCATGGATCCTGAAATAATTTTGTTTATGATGCTCCACTGACCTGTGTGTGTGTCCGGTGCGTGTGTGTGTCCGGTGCATGTGTGTGTCCGGTGCGTGGGTGTGTCCGGTGCGTGTGTGTGTCCGGTGCATGGGTGTGTCCGGTGCGTGTGTGTGCCTCTGCGTGTGTGTGTGAGCCTCCTTCCAGATGCAGCACCTTGGCATGATGAGTAACTCCCTCAGCGGCCTGTCGTCTCCGGCGGCGTTGGTTCCGTCGTCCGTCAGCGACGAGTCTCGCCCGATGAGCGACCACGACTTGCTGTTCTGCTTCCGCCGAGACTCCAACAAAGTCCAGAACTACCTGAAGATCCTCAAGTGTGGGATCGTCCCCGAGCACGGCTGCTGAGACGACCGTCCTGCTGAACACGTCATTTCTTGTCTCCCCGTCTGCCACTACCCCCCCCCCCTCCCCTTTGTCAGCTGTGTGCTCACCACTTACACAGGCCTTGTTTACTGTCGGAAGGAACCCTGACACACTTCAGAACCATTTGACATCTTGAAAATATAGTTACCTTGCCTGTCATCTTAGTATGTGAAGTGAGAATTTGAGCTCTTGCCTCTTGACACTACATAGTGAAACATGAGATTTCAATATTGACTGAATTGCGCATGTGAATCTTTCCAACATGTTTATTTTTGTATTTATTACTTTCACTATCAATGGTAAAAGTATACTGTAAGTGTTCTGACTGGATGTCAGGGGGGATGGTGTCATACAGTGGGGAGCCACAAAATGATTTGTGATTCCGTTCTTCTGGCGGCCATGTTGGTGTCTGGAAGGACACTAACATGCACAGCTTCTCTCCCAAGGTACATTAGTTCAGGTGAAACCGGAACCAGAAACACATGCCAGAAAATATCATGTCCCAACTCTGGTAAAAACAGTTCCCTAACTCTTCACATTTAAGATCCACCTTGCTGTTATTTATACATGTATGTGTGTATTTAAGTAAATGTGTTTACTTTAATTATTACTGATGTAAATGTTCACAATTGTGTTTATTATTTGTTTGATAAAAACTTGAATGAGCTCATAGAGCCTGAGGAAGATCCAGAATTAATGCGTTGCATGATAAACTGTGGTGACCATATAAACTATACTCTACTGTAGTAGCTTATACAAGCAAGATGGAGGGATGAATGGCAACAAAGAGAGAAAAAACTATCTTACATACAGTACATTAAATAAAGCAGTGAATGCAGCAGTATGTGTCACTCCCTTGATTATTGTGTATATTTCAGTTCATGGTCAGTTGAAGTTCATGTCTGGTTTAAGGCTATAAAGACTAGGAATCCATATGGTTTGAACAATACTAGAATGTTTTAGTTATATATTCAATGGTAGCTAATGCAATTAGTGCTAGTTCAGTTCAGTTAAGTTAGTTCAATATATCTTTATGGTTAATGAAGAGCAGTCACAGGCAGCACAAATGACACAAGCAAAAAATTAAACACAAGAGCCAAACCCATACAATTAAATTGACTGTAGTCATGGTGCATAGTAAATATGATAGGTATGGATTTTCAGAATTTCTTATGAAGAAGTAACATGTAACATTTATATACCAGGCAACGTATGTAGGCAGCTTGATCATACTCTAGGTGTGTGGGTGTGTGTGTGTGGGTGTGTGTGCGTGTGTGTGTGTTTGTGTGTGTGTGTATCAAAGTGTCAGGGCATGAACTCTGGCAGTCAGCACACAGGACAAACATTTCTCTGCAGCTCAACCAGACAAAAACGCAGCACAGTAAGTTTCAGGCATGTGACACTTTCCTAGTCAGAGTTAGCAGGGGGTGCATTTCATGGCAAGAAGGAATACAACAAGCCTGTCGTGAAATGCACCCCCCTCTATTGTCTGTTTTGTAAATCCCAGCATCAAATGATTCTTACTGTACACTGAAGGCACTAGTATGAGTAAGCACAGTAAGTTTCATGCATGTAACACTTTCCTAGTTAGAGTTAGCAGGGGGTGCATTAAGCCTGCCATGAAATGCACCCCCTCTACTGTCTGTTCTGTATATCCCAGCATCAAATTATTCTTACCGTACACTGAGGGCACTGGTATGAGTAACCACAGTAAGTTTCAGGCATGTGACACTTTCCTAGTCAGAGTTAGCAGGGGGTGCATTTCATGGCAAGAGGGAATACAAGAAGCTGTCGTGAAATGCACCCCCCTCTATTGTCAGTTCTGTATATCCCAGCATCAAATGATTCTTACTGTACACTGAGGGCCCTAGTATGAGTAAGCACAGTAAGTTTCAGGCATGTGACACTTTCCTAGTCAGAGTTAGCAGGGGGTGCATTTCATGGCAAGAAGGAATACAACAAGCCTGTCGTGAAATGCACCCCCCTCTATTGTCTGTTCTGTATATCCCAGCATCAAATGATTCTAACTGTACACTGAGTGCACTAGTATGAGTAACCACAGTAGGTGTCAGGCATGTGACACTTTCCTAGTCAACACTCACACACACTCATACACACTCACTTACGCACACACACTCACAAGCCTCAGGTCTTTTTTAACAGCACCTCCAACCATCCTTGACCATTCCTAGTCAGACAAGCAAAATATTTAATTTCATGACTCTTTGTAACCAATGTCACTGTGATACAGTTAAGCATTAAGACAAATACAGACCGATTTATCCAAGTGTCAGTTTTATTGTCTAACTCGAATTATTATCTGTGTAGATGGCATCAATATTCACAAAGCCTCTGCAATTGAATGCTGCTCCAATAATAAACTGAGGCTGGATTGCTTCCAAGTGAAAATAATTGCTTTTGTTTTGGTTCAGTGGGCACATCTGAGCTTTGACACAGGGTGACATGTGCTCGGAGCCTGCGTGCTTACCGTGTGTTGACAGACGAAGTCTGGCTGTGGAGCTCATGACAGGACATTTGTTCTAATTTTGTCTGAGTCACGGGAACAAACGGGAGATGTCTGGATGTTGTCTGGATAATGTGGGGAACCTTTTTGACTTTTAGCTGTTTTGGCTCTTTACTAAATCCTCCTTAAATAAATGACCTGACAAAACTGAGCTCAATGAGCTCCATTCCTAACTCCTGCATGACCAGGGCCCCAGGTGCTAACCTCCACGGCAGACCACCTGGGGGCATGCACAGCACCCTGCCCTACTCTCAGGACCACTCCACATCTCTCCCTGCCTGTCTGGATCGGAACTCCTCAGCCAACCAACCAACCCACTCACACAAACACAAATCAACCTTCACTGGAAAAACAGACTGATGTACCCCCCTTGGTTGAGGGGAACCCCCCAGTCTGGAAGGTGTGGGGCCTCTAGTTCTGCCCAGGCCTGTCCCTCTGTGCTAGCCCAGGCTGATCATACAGCTCCTGGGCTGTGTTCAGGAGGGGCAGCACAGAAGCAGCAGCTGGTATGTTCAGACTGCTCTCCTCTCCTTAGGAAACGATAGATAGATAGATAGATAGAAACAGAGAAACAGAGGGGGTGGGGACATGGAGAAGGGGTAAATAGATGATAGTAGAGTTTACTGTTCAGAGGGCACCCTCTAGTTGTGGGAATAGATTGTTGCAGGAGAGATTCAACCGTCGGAAGTTCCGATTCAGAAGTGTCGACACAGTACGGACACTGGGGGGCAGAACTGCTCTTCCTCATCCAGGCATGAGGTTCCTGGAGGACCATGTCCTCACATCTCTGAGAGGTAGCCAGTCGCTTCAGTCAGCCTCTCACATAGAGGCTCAGTAAAGCAGCTCTGGTGTTCAGGAGCAGAGCTAGAGGTCTCTGCATGCTGCAGCTGTTAGATGGATGAGGGCCTGTGGTCTATATCACTGGCCTCTAGTTAGACTATTAATAACAAGCTGGTTCCTGTGCGCAGCTGCCCTTAGATGGACTTTACCCCACATACACTTCTTAGAGACGTTTCTGACCTACATGTATTTTCTTAGTGTGTGTCAGACTCTGCTCCAGAACGAATGAAATTGGTGGGAATTTTTTCACAAGGGGGGCACGCATTTACAAAGCATGTATGAGAGTCGAAATTAGAGCAGACCTACATATTCTGCAGGAAAGTGTAGCCATCTTGATATTTAATTTGTAGCGAATGGCAGTATGTTTTTTTCATACAAATCAACAAACATCTATTTTTTGAGGGGGCACAGCGTTCCATGTGGGGGAGCACTGACAGGCAATGCTCCCCCTTGGACCCGACCCTGGTGTGTGTGTGTGTGAGAGAGAGAGAGAGAGAGAGAGAGAGAGAGAGAGAGAGAGAGAGAGAGAGAGAGAGAGAGAGAGAGAGAGAGAGAGAGAGAGAGAGAGAGAGAGAGAGAGAGAGAGAGAGAGAGAGAGAGAGAGAGAGAGAGAGAGAGAGAGAGAGAGAGAGAGAGAGAGAGAGAGAGAGAGAGAGAGAGAGAGAGAGAGAGAGAGAGAGAGAGAGAGAGAGAGAGAGAGAGAGAGAGAGAGAGAGAGAGAGAGAGAGAGAGAAATGTCCACTTAGAATGTGTGTATAAGAAATCTGAGTGTATTAACATTTGAAACATAGGGTTTCCCCAAGTAGATAGATAGGTTCACAATGACTAATCACAGACAAATTTGGATTAGACAAACATACACACACACACACACACACACACTGTGTGTGAAACACACACACACACACATAAACACACAGGGAGACCGTGTCTGAACCCCGCCTCCGGCGCTCCTGTCTCAAATTCTCTCTCACACCTTCCAGTACTAAAAGTTAGAGCGTGGAGCTGAGCTGATGAGATAGTCAACATCATTTAGTATCATTGATTACATCTACGGAAAGTACCGTTAGAGAACGGGTCTTAGCAACCCAAGTTCGGATTTTGGAGCTCCATCAGTTGATTGACCGTATAGGCACGAGAACAGATTGCTGAAGACGCTCTGGAAATGGAATTGACATTTTCGGGAATTGACTTGAGATTTGGACATATTTGATACCGCATGAATGAGCAATTTGCAATTTCTATGAACGCCGTTTTAATCGTTTACACTTCTGCAGTAGGCTAGCCGCTTTAAGTTAGGAAAATAATACTGGCATACAGCAAATGATACAGTAAGGATGGAAACTGCTCTCATTCAAACACGTCGGCGGTCAAGTGGTTGTTCAGAGTCTGGACAGATTCGGCGATCCAGCGTTGGAAACGAGTCCAGACAGCTTCGAAGGTCCAGCATTGGGACTGAATCTCGACAGAATCGGCGGTCCAGCATTGGAACCGAGTCTAGGCAAAGTCGGCGGTCTAGCATTAGTAACTCGTCGGATGCTCAGGCATGTGTTGACAGACCTTTACCTGTTGACTACAACGGGGACACACCTATGGACGAGGGAACGCTATCCGGGGGTGTCAAGAAGCACCATCACAAACATAATCTTAAACACCGGTACGAGTTACTGGAGACGCTGGGGAAAGGAACCTACGGTAAAGTGAAGAAAGCCGTTGAGAGAAACTCCGGTAGAGTGGTGAGTTGAGGCGTGGGTTGATTTCTGACCGTAATACATTCGATTTAACATACGCTGAAAGTGTTACTTGCACATATGTCTCAGGGTTAATGATAGTTGCCTTTCTGCAGTGACAGGACAAACCTTTCAATCAATCAATCAACCAACCAACCAGTGAATCAATCAAACAAAGTTTAGGTAGCACAATACATACAGTACAACGAATGCAACTCCAAGTGCTGAACATAAAAAGTAGAAAAAAAATAAGAACTTAAAAATACAACATGAGTTTAAATAATAAACAGAGACAGATTTTTTTATATAGCTATATATACATGATAAAACGAATAAATAAGAAATAACAGTAATAGTGCAACTTTTGTGCAAATCAACACACATTAGACAACATCAAGTTTGACAGGGGGAAGTCAGGCTGTGTGGTATGTGTTCCTTCCTTGGTACCTAACACTTTGGTGTGAAGAGAGGATATGGTCGGAGTGACGTGAAGGGGCAACACCCAGACACAGACAAGACACATTCATAAACACACACTGTAGTGCGTTGTGCGTAGCTGGCCTCGCTAAACAAGCTTCCCACCTGGCTGCTACATTTGTCTGCCGGTGTCTGAGGATGTAAGACACACAGGACACACACAGACAGGAGCCCAAGCAAGCCAGTTACTGTGCATGTGTGAAATCTGACTTAAATATTGCTGTTCAGCACTAACTCATTCATGAAGCCAATAGGATCACACACACCTAGATGTACAGTACGTGCAAGCCAGGAACTGTACACTTGCTGTTTTATATAAGAGTGAAGGAACTGTTCCTTTACTGAGAGTACAGTAGGTGATGGAGGAAAGTAGGTGACAGGAGATATGAGAGGAGACATAAGATATATATTTTTGAGAAAAAAGGCACCATTTTGATGTAATAGTGTAGTGACCTGACCATGGCACACTAAATGAAGATCTATGATGATTTCACAGTTATGTGGTCATAATGACATTTTAGGTGTTATCCGCTGTGTTGCATAATCATGAGATAAGGTTGAGCTGGGGGGTGCTTTTACATGGCTGGAAATATTTCACTTTCCTACTCTTTGTCAGAGCCAGACCCTACATGTCTACATGTTTTATCCCTTAAATGGAATGATGGAGGATATGGTTCCATTAGTGACGTATGTGCAGACAGGAAGTCAGACTCACAGGCGTTTCCTGTTCTCTGACTCAGTTACTACTTCCACTAGAAATGCTATTCTGTAGAACCCAGGCAGGGGGGTGGATATTAGGGCAAGCTACTAACGCTGTGGTGCATCCAAATTCTTTTGGGGATTTTTTCCACATACAAAATTGTATGATGAATATTACATTACGAGGAATTCCTTGTGAAGAGGGATATATGGAAATTATATGTGGAATAAACACCCGCTGTTTATTCCACGTGTGTGTTCTCACTCTGTTTATCCCATAACCTTGATAACATTTCGACATGAGTCACTGCCATGGAGAGTATGAGATTTGGTGCAAATGGAACATCTATTAATATACTGGCTCATATATTTATGTCTCCATTGGGTTGCACTGACCTGTATGTCCTTCTAGAGACCCAGTTTCTCTCAAGGTTGATAGGCTACCAGGCCTACTTACCATCCCTCCTTGGAGATGGGTAATGATATAGATAATGACAGAGAGGGTAAGATAGAGAATGAGAGAGACAGAGTGAGAGACAAGGGAACAATAGGGAGAGAAAGAAACAGGAAAGAGAAGAGTGGAAAACTGATACCTTGTTCAGAATTTAAGACAGTTTCACAAACACACAAGCGCACATAGCCTGTTGAGGGTCATGAATGTAAACAGAGAGGTCCCATTCCAGATATTCACCCAAGTTGAATATTATATTAATAATGACAAAATGTTCATCTCATCAGAGTCACTCCAAAGGACACTGTGTTTAGACATCTGTCACTGGAGGCTGTCACCTGTAGTAACCACACAGACACATTGACCATTGCTTTATTGATCGGCCTAAGAGCTCGTAAAGGATTGTCTCCATAGTGGTCTGCTGTTAGGCTAGATCTGTCAGTGAATGTTGGTGAAGGTTATTGACGCTGTTGAGCTAACAGGATGTGATGTCATCAGGTGGCCATCAAGTCCATCAGGAAGGAGAAGATCCAGGATGAACAAGACATGGTCCACATCCGCCGAGAGATCGAGATCATGTCCGCCCTAAGACACCCTCACATCATCTCCATCCATGAAGGTAGGCAGGAGTGTGTGTGTGTGTGTGTGTGTGTGAGAGAGAGAGAGAGAGAGAGAGAGAGAGAGAGAGAGACAGAGAGCTTGTCTTACCATGGTACCTAGCAAAAGAGCGCCCACCCCCACCCCCACATCTCTTTTCCTGACACACTTCCAGTCACATGCGCCCTGCCAACTTTCAGTCTTTCATCGTGTTGATCCTGCTGGTGTCATCGCCATAGATGTCCCCTTGTGTAACGGAGCACAAACAGATGTATAAATGGTTCCTATTAGAGTCATCTGTGGGTTCCTTATTGCCAGCATGTTTGTCAGGAAGGGTTTGAGTGTGTCTCAGATCGTCACCTTACACCAATCAGAGACAGCGCAGGAAGGAGAGAGTGAGAGAAAGAAAGAAAGAGAGAGATACAGAAGTGACATTTGTCTTTCTCTCTCTCTTGCTCTTTATCTCTCTCTTCATCTTTAACCCATTCCCCCTCTTGTCTGTTTACACTATCAGGTCCAACCACATGACCTGATAGTGGACATAAGGCAGATGTGTGCAGCTACTATGCTGGCCCAGAACAGGAGGGAGAAACATAGACAGCAGAGCAGCATAGACTGACCTGTAACATCCCTCACATAGAATCACACACGTCTCTCTCTCTCTCTGACTCTCTCTTCCTCTCCCTCCCTCCTTGTGTAGTGTTTGAGAACAAGGAGAAGATTGTCATCGTGATGGAGTATGCCAGTAAAGGAGAGCTGTATGACTACATCAGCGAGCGCAGGCGTCTGACTGAGAGAGAGACAAGACATTTCTTCAGGCAGATCGTCTCAGCAGTTCACCACTGTCACAAGGTGAGCCTGACCCTTACCTTACCCCCTCCTTCCTCTGTCCATCCTCCGCCCTACCCCTCCCTCCTCCCCACCCCAGTGAAGGCAGGATTGGGGCAAGCTGGCTACAGGGTGTCCTTCCAGGTGGAGATAGACTGATGACATGAAGCCATGATGTCACTTCCCCCTCAGGGGAGACACTTTCAGGGCTGGCAACAGTTGCTGGTGACATCATGACGGCATTGCCCAGAGCATAGACTGGGCTAAAGGGGAAGGGAAGCAGTAGATGAGGACAGGTCACACTTCCTCCACTTCCTTTGTGTGTGTGTGTGTGTGTCTGTGTGTGTGTGTGTGTGTGTGTGTGTGTGTGTGTGTGTGTGTGTGTGTGTGTGTGTGTGTGTGTGTGTGTGTGTGTGTGTGTGTGTGTGTGTGTGTGTGTGTGTGTGTGTGTGTGTGAGAGAGAGAGAGAACGACTTTACACATGATCAGTGTCAGTGTTCACACATCTGGTTTACGTGCATTTCCCCCGGATAATGAATGAGAAACACACTCCGTGGTAATGTGGTGTGGCTGTATCTCATTCATCATGACATCACAGCCTGGGTCTGTTTAACCACTGTCTATAGTGTCGTCCAACGACGCAACACATTTATGGGTCAGGATTCATCATATGGTAAATTTAGAAAAGCTAGATTTTTTTTAAAGGACACATGCCACTTGAAAAGAGTCACTGTGGATGACATCACCAGCAAGGCTGACTAGAAGGCTTTGTGAGCTGAAATCTAAAACAATGTCATCCTACAATGTTTCTGTGTTGCTATGTTTACAGAATGGTGTGGTGCACAGGGACTTGAAACTGGAAAATGTTCTACTGGATGAAAACTGCAACATAAAGGTATCATTTCTCTTTCAGTTGGAGTATTTTTTTGAGGACTGAATTTCTAAAAGTTGCATTTTCAGGGCGGGATCCTCATAGTAACAAGGCTGTGATCGGTGCTGTGTGTCTGATACGATTTGGCTCCTGCTTCCCCAGATTGCAGACTTCGGTCTGTCCAACCTCTACTACAGAGACCAGCTGCTGCAGACGTTCTGCGGCAGCCCCCTGTACGCGTCTCCCGAGATTGTGAATGGGAGGCCCTACCACGGCCCAGAGGTAGCCAACACTCAGCACACAATCATGACCCACAGTCCCAGGGCTCGTTCATCAGCTTTTCTGATCAGCTGATTGGATCAATAGTTGATATTGGTATTGACTGCCACATAGCTGACACTTGTACTATCCTTTCAGATCTAAATGAATTCATCCGTGTGTGTGTTCTGTGTGTGTGTGTGTGTGTGTGTATGTGTGTGTGTTTATGTGCCTATGCTTGTGCATACAGCATGATCACTTGTGCACGTGTCTATGTGGCCTGATTTCAAACTTAAAATAGAACAGCTCCCAGGAAACAGAATTCTCCATTCCTACTCCACCATTTATATCTCACACTGTGATGTCCTTGACTGCAGTGATTCCTCCTCTAAGAGCATGAGCAGAATGAATAGAGCTAAGATAAGGGATCTGAACCAGTGGACCAGTGGAAACCCCCAGACTAAACAAGAGGAACACAGGGAAGCGTCAGGGAACTCCCATAGTCATTTCCCTCTGGCCTTCACAGCTCTTAGGTTGGCTGAAATTCATGGGTGTCCAAACATGACTCTTGCCACATAAAACATCCATTCACTCCACAGTCTTGTGGACACACACACACACCTCACACCACAAACACTCACAGAGCCTCTAGGCTCCTGTGCCAGCATTTATATCGCAGCCATTTCCTGAACACTCAGGTCAAAGGGTGTGTGTGTGTGTGGTGTGTGTGTGGTTTGTGTGTGTGGTGTGTGTGTGTGGTTTGTGTGTGTGGTGTGCCATAGACATGTGGTCCCTAGTCTGAAAGGAGTTTTGTTGAGGCTGCCAGAGCCAACTTTGGCCCCGTAGCCATCACTCACACCAAACATGGCCCTGAGAATGTATTAGTGATCTTGAGATATCCCTGTTCCAAATCATTAGCTGCAGTACACCTCCCTAAAGATTAGCATTACATAAATCCCCCCCCCCCTCAACACACATGTTATACACACACACACACACACATACAGTACACACACTCCCTATCTTCTACCTCCCCACCCGCTCCGTATTCTAACTAATTTCCTGAGAATAAAAATGGTCAAAGGCCGTCAGGAACTGGGTTTTTGCCAACAATCACAGCTTTCGAGACACACACACACATACTGGATGCCCATTTCCCAGGTTGAGGAGTCAGGGGAGTGGACTTCCCTCTAAACGAGTCTATTGTTTCCCAGCTGTGATTCACACACTGGTTCCTGGAGATAACTGGAGTTAATCAGAGCCTGAGATGGACTGGAGAGCCAAAGATTATACAACCTTGTCAGCTGACAACCCAGGTCCTTCAGGCTGAAGCTTCTTGGTGTATGCATGACTGTGTAGATGCTGGGTTGTCGGATAGTCTGGTTGATTATGTTGAAGAAATCAGGATGACAGAACATGAGAGTGAACTGTTGTTGTTGTTGTTGTCAGGTGGACAGCTGGGCCCTGGGCGTGCTGCTCTACACCCTGGTGTATGGGACCATGCCTTTCGACGGAACAGACCACGTCCAGCTCATACGGCAGATCAGCAACGGAGAATACAAAGAACCTACCCAGGCCTCAGGTAGGCTGAACCCAGACTCTCTCTCTCTCTCCCTCTCTCTCTCTCTCTCTCTACCTCTCTCTCTCTCTCCCTCTCTGTCTATCTTCAATAAATACAATGCTAACCCCACCCGACGTTTCCCCTCTCCCCCCTCCAGATGCGCGTGGTCTGATCCGTTGGATGCTGATGGTCAACCCGGAGCGCCGGGCCACGGTGGAGGACGTGGCCAACCACTGGTGGGTGAACTGGGGCTGGAAGAGCAGCGTGTGTGACTGCCAGGGCCAGCAGCAGCAGGGCTCGCCCATGCTCGCCCGCTTCTTCGACTGGAAGAACCCCACCTCCGCAGAGTCCCCGATCCACCCCGCCGCCCCCAGGGACCCCCCCCACCCCGACAGCCCTCCACCCCCCGACCCCCCCCTCCCGGGCCGCCAGCGGGTGAAGAAGCCCATGAAGGAAAATGAAGGCGGAACGCGACAGCCGATGGTGGAGGATAAGCCGGGACTGAAGAGACCCAAGGGGATCCTGAAGACGCGTGTGCCCGACCAGAGGTCTCACAGCTTGGGGGAGATCGAGCTCAGCCGCTCCCTTCACTTCCCGGACGGGGGTCTGACCTCCAGCCCCGAGAAGGACGAGGAGGAAGAGGAGGAGGACGAGGAGGAAGACCAGGTCTGTCTGGGGGGCTCTCCTGCCAAGATGGTGCCCACCCTCCCCAGGAAGGGCATCCTGAAGAACAAGCAGCAGAGAGAGTCTGGGTACTACTCCTCTCCCGAGCGCTGGGAGTCCGCCGCCGTGGTAGGGGTCGGTGTCGCCATGGCGCCCCCCGTCAGCTCCCCCGCCAAACGCTCCATGGGGAGGAAAGGCATCCTGAAGCGCAACGGCAAGTACTCCTCCATCCACGCCCGCGACAACCACGTCTCCACAAGCTTCATGGGAGAGTTGGAAGGGCCCGCCGACTCCGGAGGCCTTTCTCGCAGCCAGAGCCGGCCCTCCGGCATCGTGAGCGACGACACGAGCCTGTCTGGTGCTCCCTTCCTTGGGATGGACTGGCCAACGGCCACGCCCGGGCCCAGCATCAGGGCCTGCATGTCAGCCGAGGATCTACTCCAGCTGGCAGGCCTCCGAGGCCTCCAGGCAGCAGCACCGCTCCACGGGGGCAGGGTGACCCAGTGCACCCCAGCCTCTCCCGGGGACAACGGCAGCTTCTCACTGCTCGGGGACATGGATGACGTCACACAGGTATACAAGCATGCCCTGGACATCAGCGGTGGTCTGAGAGAGACCTAGAGGATGGGATCAGAGAAGAAGAGAAGAAGAAAGAGGAACACCGAAACACATATGCACAGTCAAACAAAAGCATGGCTACAGTCACACAAACACACACACACACATATACACACACACACATATACACACACTCAAAGATTTTCATTTACTCTTGAAAATAACCATAGCATAAAAGCTTAATGCAGTAAAACTGCATCTAACTGAAGATGGTGTACTGTACACATGTTGCTTTCAGTGTGTTGGTCCATGCAGTAGTCATTTATGTGCTTTGGTCATTGTCAACCCATGTATTATTTGACTTAACTGATATGAATGTCATGAATGTATTTTTGCATTGAAACTAAATATTAACTACAGAACATTATACTATGTTAGTATTTCTGTTATTTATCACGCTTCCATTTTATGAAACTTTTGAAAATGTTTAAGAAACAAAACATTAAGATGACACATGGTTTTGTTAGTTTCTCAACATTACTAGGACAGTATAACTGGATATCGTTGTGTTATGAAGTATTATGTTATTTAAGTTTTAATTGGTTTTGTTACAGTTTATTGAAATTGTTGTTACTGATGTGTTATGATAAGTATTTTGGTATAAAATAATGTTGAAACATTGTCTCATCGAGAGCAAACAAAATCTCAAAGATCGATGTTGATTTATAGCTTACAGTCGCTTAAAGAGATACAAGCTTAGGACATCCTTTTACCATCTCAAATAAAATACTCATTGTAAAATCCCTGCCGTTTGCATTTATGTGTGTGTGTATGTGAGTGTGTGTGTGTGTGTATGTGAGTTATGTAAACACTTCTGATGTTGACCATTCTTATGTACACATACATTTACATCACTAAATGTACACTATGTTTCCTTTACTTTGTGTGTCTGTCTGTGTGTGTCTGTGTGTATTCCCTACATGTACATTGTGTTCTCTACTCAGAAGTTGGGAAAGGTTATGGCTGTTTTGTTTTCATATCACAGCCACAAGGCACAGTCCCTGGCTGCTTTCTCCACAGACAAGCACGTATTTCCCTGAGTAAGGACATTCCTACCCCTGTGATTACTCTTCCAATGAGTTCTTGAGAGATAAATGTAGATAGGCGGAGAGAGAGAGAGAGAGAGAGAGAGAGAGAGAGAGAGAGAGAGAGAGAGAGAGAGATTCAGAGGTTGGGGTAGAGAGAGAGTGAGTTTCAGAGGTTGGGGTAGAGAGAGAGTGAGGTTCAGAGGTTGGGGTGGAGAGAGAGTGAGGTCGGGTGTTTGGTTGGGGTGGGGTGAGGTGAGGTTCAGGGGTTGGGTTAGGTTTCAGGGATAGAGGAGGGGTGAGCTGAAGGGATTGGGGTGATGTAGGCAAGGGTCTAAGGTCAGGTGTTGGATGAGGGATAGCTTGGGTCTAGAGATGAAGGAGATGGGTAGGAAGAGGCTAAGTGCTCCCAACCCTGGAAGTAAGAGGCAGGAGGGACTTAGACATGTCAGATGACTGATTGGTACATGTGTGGGAACTTAAACTCTGATATGAACCTGTTTTCACAAGCCCAGTCGGCCCAAGCACAGTCTGAAAGACATGGTCAGGAGCTCGTCAGTACCAGGGACATTCCACTGGTGTGAACTGAGGAGGTCTGGGAGGGGGAAAACACAGGGAAAAAAAATAAACACAGGAACAAACCTTGACACAGAACCAGGCTGGGACAGAAGGGTGTGTGTGTGTGTGCGTGTGTGTGCGTGCGTGCGTGTGTGTGTGTGTGTGTGTGTGTGTGTGTGTGTGTGTGTGTGTGTGTGTGTGTGTGTGTGTGTGTGTGTGTGTGTGTGTGTGTGTGTGTGCGTGCGTGTGTCTGTAATAATGGCCTGGTCTGAAAAGTGTGGGTGAGTGTTGTGGTCATGCAGGGTGGTAGAACACTCTCCAGCCCAGCCCTGCCCTAACTCAGCCTAACACCCTCTGACCACACACACACGCAAACAGTCCTGTGGTCCCAAATCTGTTTTTAGCTGCTGCTTTGTCACCATTGATGAGAAACTGAGGTGTTCAGTAATGACTAGATGATGACAGTGTCCTCTCTGTAGAGTAACTGTGGTAAGGTTCCTATAAACCAGATGGACTTGATCAGAGGTGGTCTGGGTTAGATAAATATTTCAGATACATCAGTATGCACAGTCTGTGTGTTGGTGCAGCATTCAGCTGTGGGGTTTGCAGTCCATGGTGTGGTTTCTACCTCACCACAACGTGTTCTAGAACATTCTCTGGGCCAAACCAAGCTCCAGATGAAACAGAACGTACGGAAACCCGTTGCTGCACTTAAAGGTCCTGATCGCCCTAGTCTTTATTTTCATGGTCAGGTTTCCTTTCTCTCAGAGCAAGGAGAAAACGACCTTCATCACGGATGTACAGTGCAGGCTGTATGGTCATGGTGAAAACCTGATCCCTGAAGGGGTTCCAATCAAACAAATGTTTACGAGGTGAGGTAGCACTTGGCTCCCTTCCAGCTTTATGTCACCATGTTGTGTAACTCTTCTTTGAGGTAACATGCTATAGATTATCACAAGCACCCGCCACATCTTTTGTTGTGGAGAGCACATGGAGTTTCTGATGGAGGCATGAAGTTGTTCTGAACACGCTGTTCTCTCTGACCCCACCCCTCCGCCCTACCCTCTACCGTACACTGTGGTTCGCACAACCTTTACCTCACAAGAACAGCTATGTAGCTACGGTAGGTTAGAGGTAGTCAACTAACCACCGGGGAGTCCAGAGATAGGCTAGTAGGTCAGGTGAGTGGTCACTCAACCTGAGATTCCTGCAAACACTGATAAACACCTGGCATTCCCATCATGCCTTTCAACATTCCCTACCTCCCCATTGGTAATTCCAGCTGGCCAGCGAGAGGGCCAATCTGTGAGCCGAGGTAGGAAGGTATGCAGGCATAAAGGATCAGACCACATAGAGGGAGCGAGGGAGACCGAGGTAAAAGTCAGGTAGAGGGTTGGGGATGTTATTTAAAAAGTCCTGGAAAGTTCTTAGAAACACTGGTGGTTTACCTCAGAACAGTTGCCTGACATTCTCTCTTCCTTCCCACACGTCTAGTGTGTCAGGGAGGAAGAGGGATCATGTGAGGGCTGTTGATGTTGTCATTCCTGGGGCAGCTCTGACAGGGTGATGAGCTGTGTGGCCACCTGGAGGGCCAATCAGATGAGAGAGATGGACGTGCTGCATGTGACCAATGCTCCAGTCTGTCTGTCTGTCTGCATGTCTGCATGTCTGCATATCTGTACATATGTATGTATGTATGTATGTATGTCTATCTGTTTGTCTGTCTGTCTGCATGCCTGAGGATGTTGCTGCTTTGAGCTTCAATTACTAGCAGTGTTGTGTATTGCGTGGTATTTTGTTGTGAAGTATATGTTTCATTGAGACCATGTGTGTGTCATAATTCATAAAGCGGTGATGCCACCCCCTAATGGTCATCATAGCCAATTGCTCCTGTTTTAACCCTTGTGCTGCCTTCGGGTCACATGACCCAAAGGTTCACAACGAACCATCGTTGTGTTTACTCAATTTTACCCAATACAAAAACAAATAAATAGCATTTTCTTTTAAAAGAAAATTCCTCACTGTTTTTGTATGCGGTAAATTTGTCGCAATACGACGGTGGGTCACAATGACTGATGGGTCAGAATGACCCGAAGATAACACAAGGGTTAAATAGGACACGCAAAACCCTGAACAAGCATCGACAAGTTGAAGCTAACCTTGCATGCTATGCTACAAAACATGATTATTGTCATGTAGTTTGAGCAGAAAACTCGTTTATAGTTCAGTTTTCCAGCCATGTATTCAAGCAGACAGACACATAAACCCCCTGTAGTCTTGTTCCTTAGGGTTGTCAGAGGGGTGCAGGTCGAGTATACATCCACCTGTATCTGCGTTGCGTTTCAATTCATCCATTCAAGACACATATTGTTTTTGCATAATGTTCAATCATTTTGCCAAAGCGCAAACCCTGTTTATCTGTGGGAGTCAGGAGACCTCGTTCACATGTGTTCATGTTTAGCAGAGGATTCTCCTACCATGATATCACCTTGGAGGTATTCTAAAAAGATGTTCCAGTTTAGGGACGTTATGTAACTGTATCTGCAGGAGCCTCTCTTTCATTAGTAAATAATCAGGCGGAGATGAATAATTAGATCTGGAATCTACTGGGGCACGTGTTTTCTTATCATAGTTTACCATCGAAATCTTTATCTTTAGCGCTTTCTCTCTCTCCCTTTCTAGCTTTCCCTCCTTCTCCATACCCTTCATTCTCTCTCCTTTTATCTCCTCTTCTCCCCATCCTTCTCTTCTTGTCAGTTGGTCTTCATACAGTACTGCTCTGCATTGATCTGGTATGCGAGGCCACAGGTCGGTACGGTTCCTCTCTCAGACAAACCATCTGTGTTAGTTTGAAGGTTTTCATAACAGGACAACCACAGTATGAATGTAATTCAACCATGCTTGTTTGACCATACAAGGTTCTGGATGAGGGATGAGAGTCATGACTTCCACTGGCCCTCTCTGCCAAGCTGTTGTTTCTTCCTTCCTGTTTTTGCTTGGCTATGGACCTGTCTGTCTGGACTGGGTCTGTCTAGACTGGGTTTGTCTCGACTCCTGTAGTCAGTCACTTTGACGTACATGTAAAGTGATTGACAACAATTATTGTAGTTACTGTAAAAAATTCAGTTTGATCCATTCCAGTGAGATACTGTCATGTCCTAGTTTCTCATTGACGCTGTTGTACATTGTCCATGCTAACCCTTCCCACCCTCCAAACACGCGCACACACACACGCACACACACACACACACTAGCCTGGCCTGGCAGTAGCACTGAGGCCAGATACACCTCAAGTTCAAAGCTATCGATGTCAATTCGGAAGCAAAATCTTTAAGAATGAGTCTCACTTCCCATGGTGTTTCCCCTGCAGTGCTCCTGTGTGCTACAGCGTGCCAGTTAGGTTCCTCTGTTACACACCAAGAGTAGTCGTAATAGCAAAGAGCACTGGTGAATGGGAGCAGGTTACACACCTCTCTCTCTTTTTCTCACTCTGTTCCTGTCGATTTCTCTCGGCATATCTCGCTCTCTGTTTCTCCCTCTCTATCTCTCTCTTCTCTTTCTGTCTCTGTCCACATTTGTTTTTGGGGTGAACTGCTTGTTCTTCAAAAAAACGTAGCAGGTTTGTGTGGTGAGGTTGCAGGACCTCTACAGTGACGGTGGATCCACCCAGCCAAACTTGCTGACACCGGGGTGACACTAGAATCCTCTGCAGTTGGACTGATGTGTGAGATTTGGACAATGAGTCGAAATAATACAAACGATTAAACATGCCAACACCTTGTCTCGTTAACCTGAACTGTTTTCCTTTAAGTTCATAGAGAAAATAGGCCACAAAGCTTTCGTTGTTCGACCGAATCTTGCAGGTGTATCTGCAAAATAATATGTATGGCAGCAGACCTTTTCTCAGACTAACATCCTTCCACTCCGGTAAGAAGTGTTCATGTGTATTTAGAGCAACATCGCTTCTCACTCTCACCATCCGCACACAGCTGGGCACTGCCAGCGTCCTCCTAAACTAGGCCATGTCAACACACATCCTCTTACGCAACATGTCAAAGTTTCTAAGCATGTGTAAAAAGTTTTTCACCCAAGAACAAAAGGCTGGCTTTCGGAGCTGCCCCCCCCCCCCCCCCTTGCAGCAGAGAGGAGCGTTGAGGAGGACTGGCTGAGGAGGACACAGCCTCAGGAGGCAGTAATGTGAAGCCTTATTGTTTGACCAGAGTAGAGCCTGGTGCTCTGATGATTACACAGGTCTGATATATAGGTCAAGGATGATAGGATCTCAAGAAATGGCCCCCTTTTATAGGGCTTGGGGCTGCTGTTGGGGATGGGGCTGAGGTTAAGGCTGGGGCTGGGGCTGGGGTTGAGACTCAGGTTGAGGCTGGGCCTATGGTTGGAGTTGGAACTGGGGCTGAGGCTGGGGTTGGAGCTTAGAGGCGTACTCCTTCACTGGAATGTTCTTGTGTAATTAGATCTGCTAGGAGTGCATGTTCTGATTTCACAGTAGCTTCTATGCTAATGCAGCTAATGTAGCTGTAACGTCCTATCTGTCTGGCTTCACCCAGAATGCCTGTCATACAGCAGGAAAAGCAGACGTATGTGTCTAGGAAATGACCTTTGAATCTCTCTTCATATTTCTCTCTTTCACACAAACACACACACACAGTAAGTATAATGTATGCCCAGACCCCTCACACCATGCTGGAAGATGTAGAGATTTACTGACAATCAGTGTTAGCGTTGTTTCAGCCATGCGACACACACACCCCTGCCATGGACTGACGTCATCAGCACTACAGGAGTCACATAGAGGTCATGGAAAAGGACACAATGTGTGTGTGTGTGTGTGTGTGTGTGTGATTGTGTGTGAGTACTGGGAGAAGCAGCATGAGACCCAATGAGTAGGTGTAAACTTGTGCCCTAGAAAGTAAGAGGAGGTGACTGTTAGTTGCTGCTCTGAGGGCTGGTGTTCTGCATCTGGTCTCAGAGCAGCGGTATCTGTTTGACCCAGTTCTGCTCAGAGAGAAGAAGACCTAGTTTACTGATGCTGCCCTTACAGCAGTAAGGTCATGTGCCATTGTAACTGGATATCGTGCTATTCTGCTCATAATGCAACAAAATTAGAAGTCCCCAAAAAAATCCAGGTGGATTTTGAAAAGGGTTCATTTCTGAATGTTGAGTATTGAATTTAAGACAACATATTTTGAGTTATGACTTGTAGTTCCCCATGGTTGTCCACTAGGTGGAGCCATAATACAATTCCTAACACAAACAGACCTGGTTTAGTTTAACGTGAAATCATGTCTAAATATTGTTTTGAGTTGAAATATTGTTTTTCCTTTGAATTTTTTTTTTGATTAATTGTAATCTTCCTTCCAGGAGTAGGGTTCAGTGGAGCTTTTGAAACCCTCCGCTCACTTGAAACGTAGTGGATCCGAGCACAACTAGCATAACTAGTAGTTTAGGTTAGCATTATAAACATTAAAAATAGATGAACTCCTGTTTTAAGCAGGCGAACACAAGTTTCTAAATCAGACGACTCGCGAACGCGCCCAGTGGTTGTAATGTGTGACTGTAAGCAAAAGTCCACCGAATAGCGTCATGGACAAACGGGTTAAATGGCACAACTGTGATACTGAATGTAACACCACTGTCCCCGCCACGTACACAATGCCACCAAGACATGGATAATTAACAGATAATTATGCCTACTGTAAAATAAATGCTGCATTGATTGCTTGGAGTACTGTCAAGTGAGTTTCCCCAAGCTCTACCAGACAGTGCGGATGAACGAAGAATGCAGCGATGATTGCTCTCCACCTCACCCGTGTCATTAACACAGTCTAATTACGCTCTTGAGCCCGAGTTCCCTCTCCAATATACCAGAGGTTTATGATACAACTGTTATGATCACACACCGCTGATTATTGCATTCAGGAAGGAGAGAGAGGCCAGGTTCGTAACTGTTATTGGCGTGGTGCGGCCCTCGTATGTGAGGGCTTTACCGCAGGGGTTGTAATACAGCGAGCGCTGCTGGGTTTTGAATGTAGGCCTATTATGATGCCACACACAGACACACACTCAGAGACACAGACACTGGGTTGCCGCTTACCAAGACAATTTGCATTTGCTTTGCTTATCATTTCTTCCAGCCTCCACAGTATGTGTCACTGGTTCTAATTGAAAATTAGAGCTGAAAGAAAGGGAAGAGGCACAAACGAGGCATTCTTTGTCTAGAGCACTGGGGGGACAAAAGCCAGCACTGAAAGGCACTTTTAAGGATGTTCGTTAACTTCATATGGTAATCATGGACCTTGCTTTACGGTAATTGCTGATAGAAGCTGTTGGATTGTTACATGGAGGAAAAGACAAATAATTTGCAGAGAGTGAGAAGATGGTGATAGAGGGATGGGGAGGAAGAGGAGAATAATGAACTCTGCAGAATGTAGACACAACTTTATCAGGCCTGGATGCTGATTGACACCTGTCAGGGCAGTCCAGCCTCCAGCTTCAGATACCCTGCAGGCATAGCAAACATTTAGAGCTCTCCCTCCACCCCTCTCCCTCCACCCCTCTCCTCTCCACCCCTCTCCCTCCACCCCTCTCCTCTCCACCCCTCTCCCTCCACCCCTCTCCTCTCCACCCCTCTCCTCTCCACCCCTCTCCCTCCACCCCTCTCCTCTCCACCCCTCTCCACCCCTCTCCTCTCCACCCCTCTCCCTCCACCCCTCTCCTCTCCACCCCTCTCCCTCCACCCCTCTCCTCTCCACCCCTCTCCCTCCACCCCTCTCCTCTCCACCCCTCTCCCTCCACCCCTCTCCTCTCCACCCCTCTACCTCCACCCCTCTCCTCTACACCCCTCTCCTCTCCACCCCTCTCCCTCCACCCCTCTCCTCTCCACCCCCTCTCCCTCCACCCCTCTCCACCCCTCTCCTCTCCACCCCTCTCCTATCCACCCCTCTCCCTCCACCCCTCTCCTCTCCACCCCTCTCCCTCCACCCCTCTCCTCTCCACCCCTCTCCCTCCACCCCTCTCCTCTCCACCCCTCTCCCTCCACCCCTCTCCTCTCGACTACTTTTATATGTAACACGTTTGGCCTGTCCTGCACACTTCAGCCCTGGTCACAGTCACACATAGTTAGTGTCCACTCAGCATCAGTCCAGAATAACTCCACCGATTGGCTGCTAACAGCTACTTGCCTGATTTAGCACATCGTGAGGAACCTGTTGTGTGTGCATGTACGCATAAGAGTGTATGTGAAAATGTGTGTGAAAGAAAGAGAGAGAGAGAGAGAGAGAGAGAGAGAGAGAGAGAGAGAGAGAGAGAGAGAGAGAGAGAGAGAGAGAGAGAGAGAGAGAGAGAGAGAGAGAGAGAGAGAGAGAGAGAGAGAGAGAGAGAGAGAGAGAGAGAGAGAGAGAGAGAGAGAGAGAGAGAGAGAGAGAGAGAGAGAGAGAGAGGGAGAGAGAGAGAGACTGATTGGGACCGAAGGAGAAGAGATTGGAACAAGCCGGCAGATTATTGAAATGTCTAGTGTAAGCCCTCTCAGGCTATGGAAGCACTGCTGTCTCCGTTAATGCAAGGAGACCGGGCGGGAAGCAATATCTGTGACAACCAATGACATTATCTCAGGCTCTGCAGCTAATGCCATTTCAGATTATTATTATCACCCCACGGTGTATTTATGGAGAGAGACCTTTGCCTCCTCCCCCACTATTGATGTAACAAGAGTATATATAATGGTTGCGTCTCCAATATCTTCTCCACCTCTCTCTCTCTCTCTCTCTCTCTCTCTCTCTCTCTCTTCTTTCGTCATTCTCCCTCTTGCTTTCTCCCAGGGATCAGACACCTGGAGGAGCAGGGAGCGCTCCCTCTGTTCGGTCCACAGGCCACCCTGGGAGCGGGACATGACAAGCCCTGGTCTGCTGGACACTACTGAATGTGTGTGCTGACTGTGTGTATTGAGTGTGTGGTATGTGAATTGTGTGATTGTGGTGTGTGTGTGAGAGTGAGAGAGTGTGAGAGGGGGGCATGGCTCTCAGGTGGGATTCTGGGAAGTGTTGTGGTAATGGAGGCTTGGCTGGGCTGTGAGCAGCGATGATGTCATCACTGTCGGACCGGGAGAGAGGATTCTCTGGTCCCTGTGCCCCCACTCCTTAAGACCCTGTCACTGCGAATCAATCAGCCACCAACTCACACTCATGTACACTCTCACACACACACACACATACTGAACACACACACACACTAATACACAGGAAGTCACACATTCTCACACTAGCTCCTTCTGCCTCGGTCTCCTGATTTTTTCTCACACGCAAACACACAAACACCTCTGTACTGTACGCACAAACACACACAGCACTGTACGATCCGGTATAGAACATGTACGCACATAAATACAGCGCTGTTCATGCATGCACATACAACAACAGATGTGATGTCATCGGTGCCACACAGGAAGTCGACTCAGCTGCTCACTGCTACATGGGAATGTTTGCAAATATAAATGTTTAAAAAAGTCAAACATTTGACAGTAACAATGTCTCACCCCTCACACACACATACACAGTTCCACCCACACACCTGTGCCCAGGGCTGATCCTAGTTAGTGTTCTACTGTATAATGCATGAGTTGCTTCTCTGGGTAGAGGAACAGAGCTTAGTGGGAAATCCATGGAGACACTGGAACCTCTCTGCCTTGCATTATACATCTGTGCGACTCAGTGAGGTGGACTCCTCTCTTCGTCTGACTGACTTTAAGAAGATTTTTTCTTGCCTCATGGTGATTAAACACAGGGAGAGGGAGAATAAACAAGTTCATTATTCAGTCAAGGTCCCACTTAAACTGCCATTGTTCCAATTACAGTAATGAAGAAGAATGACAGGAAACTGTTCCATGTGTTACGCTGTGTGTGTGTGTGCTTGAGTGTATGCGTGCCTGTGTGTGTGTGTGTGTGTGCGTGCGTATGTTCCGTTTAGGATTACTTTAAGGGTTAAATTTAGCTTTCCGATGTAAACATCCAGCAAAGAAATCAGTCGTTAATTGCTGTGGGTGTCTGGTGGGCGATGCAAATGTGTGCTTCATTGACAAGTTAATTATTCATCCCACGGAACATTCTCATGCCTTCCCTCAAATCTTGATGGTGCACTGATGTAGCAACAGATTATTACGGGGTGAAACCGAAGGATAAATCTGGTGCTTCTGAACGGCAGAGCTTCACTGCTCAGATCAGTTGTGTGTGTGTGTGCGTGTGTGTGTAGTTTTGTGTGCACATGCACACACACACACACACAGACAAACTTAATTGGCCTGACTCTGAAGTGAGGTCATCTGATGTGGCAGGAGGAAGATAGGCTGGCCTGATGATTCACTTAATCCCAACACACAATACACACACACATACAGTACATGCACACAAATTCACATATACACACATGTCATCAGGAGTGGAGTGAGCAGGGGTCAGGTGAGTCATGTGACCCCAGACCAGGCAACAACAGAGCAACAGGTTGATGTGTCACCATACAGGGACAGGCAGAGCAGTGTGTGTGTGTGTGTGTGTGTCAACGGCACATTTTTAAAACAGCTGAACTGTTAATTAATGTGATCACCCTAAAGTGGTCCGAGGCAAGATAGGCGGAAAATGTCTGAGTATGAACCAACGTTTTGTTTTCAGTGTTTCGTTTTCCAACAGTGCAGTATATCACACACACACACACACACACTATGCTACAGCGGGGTGATGGGTCAGTGATATGACATCCAGGAAACCTGAGCTCACCTGAGCAGGTAGACCAGCCATACCACCGCCCCTCCTCTCCCAGGTAGACCAGCCATATCACCACCCCTCCTCTCCCAGGTAGACCAGCCATACCACCGCCCCTCCTCTCCCAGGTAGACCAGCCATACCACCACCCCTCCTCTCCCAGGTAGACCAGCCACACCACCACCCCTCCTCTCCCAGGTAGACCAGCCACACCACCGCCCCTCCTCTCCCAGGTAGACCAGCCATACCACCGCCCCTCCTCTCCCAGGTAGACCAGCCATACCACCGCCCCTCCTCTCCCAGGTAGACCAGCCATACCACCGCCCCTCCTCTCCCAGGTAGACCAGCCCCTCTCACACAGCATCTGTTAGACACACATAGCCTGACATTAAGCCCATTGCACATTAGTTATGATTTGAATAATTACCTCATTATTTAATTTTGGATTTACACTGCCTCCCAATACACTAAAGAGCAATCTCTCTATAATGCATAGTAGAATTTGTGTGTGTAAGTGACTGTGTGCGTGTGCGTGTCCATGTGTGTGTGTGTCCATAGACACATACAACAATTCAATAAAAGAAACGGATGCATAGGAATATAAAATGGCTGTAGATAATTGTATTGACACTTCCAACACAAATTGAATACTTAATTACTCACGCGGTCTATTATATACCCTCATTCTATTAGCTAATGGATGGCAGGTGCAGCCATACTGTCTGTCTAAATACCCCCAGGTCCCCTTGTTGTGTTTAGGCATGAGCCAAAATGTAGAAATTAATATCGATCCCCCAACACTTTTTCACAATTACTTTAGCTCATTTTTTGAAACAGTCCAAATATTTTCTAATCTGTAAATGCAATTGTCAAAACTCTTTTGCATGTCTGCAACATGTAGTAACTCAATCAAAACATTTAATTCCTGCTTCAAAAATCTCGTTATTGTGTCAATAAATCGGCCAATACCACCAAAATGAAGCTTTTTAGTGATTGTGTGAGCCATCCATTTTGTCACATTTACTGGACATGTAAAGTGACAGAAAAAAAAGAAATGTGTGAAAAGAAAGTATTGAGGAGAAACTGTAATGAATCAGTTTCTGAGCTCAGTGGTGATACAAGTCTGTAGTGGAGCCTTCCTGTTCTTCTGTAAAACCAGGAACTAAACAGCTCAGATCTCATGCATCCTCACTCTGGCGTCAGCCTTTTTGATTGACAGTGATATTAGTACCACAACTCTCTCTTCCTGCCCCCCACCACCCTTGCCTGTCTGCCTCTCAATCAACCTGTCCATCTGGCTATCTCCCCCAGGGGATAAAGGAGCTATTAATACATACTGTACACACACATGCACACTATTTCTAATTAAAAGGACCAACTCTGGAGTAAGGTAAGTAGAATGATCGGTGGCGCATGAAGGAATAGAAAAGAATCCCCCTGCCCACACACGCACACACACACACACGCACACGCACACACGCTGGTCTCCCTCTTTCAGTCATCGTTTTCTCCCACCATCAAAATGTCACAATCCATAGCAAGACTCTTTCTGTGTGTGTGTGTGTGTGCATGCTTGCATTTATGAGGCACTCGGCAGAATCTGTGGAGGGCGTCTCCTTACTGGCCATGTTTTGTCAGGGTAGTGCTGAAAGTGTGTGTGTGTGTGTGAGACAGAGAGAGCGAGTGTGGCTATGCTAGCTAACGTCTCCGAGCTCAAACAGAGCCAGTAGGCAAAGATCCTCACGCGCCTCCCTACCTGCTTCCCTCCAGGCTCCTGATGGTCCCTGTCCTTCCCCAGCCTCGCAGGCCCATTGAGGGCCACCCAGACTGGGGTGGAGGCTCTGCCCTGGGTTGCTGATGTCTCTCACAGATGGGTCCCGGCTCCAGGCACTTTTGCTACAAACTAGCCGTGAGAGCAAGGAGGTGAACTGGGGTAGGTGACCCCAGCAGGGTGGGGAGGAGAGGAAGGAGGAGGAGCCATCTGCCAGAGGTCAGGACAAATCTGTTGGGTTCTCATTTACAAGGATGTTAAACATATACACAGATTACTTTTTTGTGGAAGATTTTGTAGAAAAATGTGTTTTGAATTAAGCCACTTGAGCTCAGTGGTCTTGCTAAAATGGTGCAACAAGGACAAGGAAGGAGATCCCAAGTGGATTATCTCAGTGTTTCTATAAATAACTGGCTGGGCTTTTTAATATTCCACCTAAGGTGCAGCCCTTGGTGTGATGATCTATCTGGACAGAGGAGAGGGGCTGCTGCTGCTGGGATATTTATAGAAGCAGGACAGAGATCTATGCAGAACACACCTACTCTGGAGCCACTTCTCTCTCTCTCTCTCTCTCTCTCTCTCTCTCTCTCTCTCTCTCTCTCTCTCTCTCTCTCTCTCTCTCTCTCTCTCTCTCTCTCTCTCTCTCTGTCACTCCCTGTCTCTCTCTTTCCCTTTCTCTCTCTCTCCGTCTCTCACTCTCTCACACACACACACACACACAGGTACACGCTTACTCGGAAGTGCACACACACACAAACATACAGGACAAACACATGCTAAATTTGAACACACTCACGATCCTGCTGCTCTGCCCTACTGCAGTGTTGTGCTACATCAGGTGATGTCTGTCGTGGACCCAGCCGGTCTGAATACTAGCACCAGCCCCCCACACAGCAGTGTCTGTTAGAACCACTGAGGGAGTGAATTTACACAGCCAACCCTGGTTCACACCACTTGGCGTCACAGAGTGGGATTAATGGGCATGGTGCTATCATGTCTCCAGGAATCCTGAAGGAGATTAAGGAGCAAGAGGGACGGTAGCAGATTACAGTACATGGAGGGGAAGTAGAGACAAACAATATCCCAGATACATAGTTACATAGTCTGCCAAATACTGAGCTAGTCTGTAAATCTGCTACACAGTCTGCTGATCCAGGTGTGTCATACATGTACAGTGTATCCATCTGACACTACAGTGATCTTAGGTTAAATGCTCAGACAAGTTGGAGAGTTAATGAACGCAAGATTGCAGTTAATTCAACTACGCAATGCTTCTATTGAAACGTTTTTGCCAGATGGGATCTTCGGAGGGACAGAAGAAGGTTGGGTGGAGGTCAAAGCAATTTCATGATCTCCTGTAGTGGGAACAGGAAGCCTGCTGGGGAGAAGGGGGGGGGGCGGTCTCTGTGTCCAGCCTGCCCGTGTCCCCTCATCCTTTCTCTGCCCCCCCGTCACTCTGGCCTGGCCTCCTCTGGGTGGTGGAGGGGCTGGTGAGTAGACCTGACCTCTCCCTCCACAATTAGCCTGTCACTGCTGTACCCAAAACAGTCATTAGTGCTAATGGGAGGAGAAGAGAGGGATGGGGGAGTGGAGGAGAGACGAGGGGAGAAGAGAGGGATGGGGGAGTGGAGGAGAGAGGGATGGGGGAGTGGAGGAGAGACGAGGGGAGGAGAGAGGGATGGGGGAGTGGAGAAGAGAGGGATGGGGGAGTGGAGGAGAGACGAGGGGAGGAGAGAGGGATGGGGGAGTGGAGGAGAGACGAGGGGAGAAGAGAGGGATGGGGGAGTGGAGGAGAGACGAGGGGAGGAGAGAGGGATGGGGGAGTGGAGGAGAGACGAGGGGAGAAGAGAGGGATGGGGGAGTGGAGGAGAGGGGAGGGGAGCAGAAATGGTTGGGGGAAGGGAGGGGGGGAAGGGGAGGAGAGGAGAAAAGAGGAGATGAAAAAGTAGGGCAGGAGAAAGCACATAATGAAGTCAGAAGGTTAGCGTTATGTAAGAATGTTTATTTCAAAATTGTTAGTTCAATACAGAAATAGTCATCTATTATATTGATTACCAGACAATCATTACTTCAATCATGCTTTCTCTGATTACCACTGTTCCAAAAGTACAATATAAGTTGTGCAAAGAAAATATACACTAGAAAGCAATTGTACACCAACACAAAATATAGAGAATAATGCATTAACAATTCATTATTTGAAGGCATCACACAATTCCAAGAAATCAGTGAAAGTTTTAAGGCCATTTTGTACAATTATTTCTCAAAGATGTTCTTTTCAAAACACTCAATTAACAAAACGAACTGGTGTGTCTCATGTAAAACTTTACATGCAAACTTAATGCACGTTATATAATTAGATATGACGAGCATACAATATATTATTTGGATATCTTTAGTAAACAAAGACCATGTGTGTGAACTCACATGCTCCATTAAAAAACACTCTGAAGAAGTAACCTAAATGTCACGCTCACACACAAAAGGACTCATACACACGCTCTGAAATTCCTACGAAATGACATACGTGCTCATGCAAGCAAACACACCCACACACTGCACACACACACAATGGGGTTGGCAAGTTGGCAAGAACTGTGGCACTATTATTACCATAACAACCATAAAAGATATGTCTATCGAAGGCAGAGTGTAGGCCAAATGCAGTGGGGGAAAATAATGGTGTTCAGATAAGTGTGTGTGTGTGTGTCGGAGGTTAAGAAGAGCAAAAAGCAGCAGAAGCAAGCTGTACTGGGGGGGGGGGGGGGGGCTGCACAGTTCACTGTAGCACAGCACAGGGAGGAGGAAGATCATAGTGTTGCAACTTCAACCTAACTAGTAATCTCTATAGACTGATGAAAGATAAAGACAAAGGATTATCTTGAAGTTGATGTGTGTGTTTCCTAAATACAGATAAAAAGAGGTACAATGACGGGGTAGGCTGACACGCCGTCATGCAGAATGTGGTTTCTCAAATAATACCTCAAATAATATCTCTAATTACTAAATATGAATACATTGCGTAATTATTGGTATCCAGTTATGTCAGTTACTAGTACTGAATGTTTGGGTTTAAAACAACATACTGTACAAAAAGATTAACTGTGATGATTTTAGTTATCATCCAAAGGCAATTCCATCATCATCTGTAATTGTATTAAGACAGCAGACAGGACAGGAGACCTGGTTGTGGGGAGTTCTAGTGAGTTTGACTGTGGGTGTGTTGATTGTCATGCCTGGATTAGAAATACTGATATAGCATTCGGGTGTGAAATCCAGAGTCTACAATAAATACAAACTTGACTGGTGTTAGGATAAACACATCATTCTTCCACTTAACGTCAGGGCAACCATTAGAAAACATCTTGTCTGGTGCCCAACTCAGGGATTTCATACCTCATAATCACATAAAAAAATAACTGGCACAATATAAAACCAAAGCAAATGAGAGCTACAAGGTATTTAAAGCTTAACACAAAGAGAAAGAAGAAGAGTGAAACCAAAGAAGAAGAATCATTCTGCTGTTTTTGACCACTGGGCTCTGAGCCTCAAACAGGGTTTGAGAGCAGCTGCAATGTTTACCATGGAGGTTGAAGAGATGCAGGGGTTTTCTGGGGCTTGCAGAGGTAAGTTGGGGTATGTTGGGGTATATAGAGGTATGTTGGAGTATGCAGGTTGAATGGTCAAGGACAAAGACATGAGATGAGGGAAAGCACCCCACCTTCCCCAGACTTCCTATAATCAAGGCAGTTTGGAGAGAGAGAGAGAGAGAGAGAGAGAGAGAGAGAGAATAGAAGAAAGAGGAGAGAAGAGGAGAGAGAGAGAGAGAGAGAGAATAGAAG
>NC_090066.1:3528598-3592277 GCF_038355195.1 Osmerus mordax
ACAAGAGACAACATGGCTGTTATGAACATGTGGTTCTTCCTAGTCTGCCAGGATGTTCTTCATTAGCATTTCGCCCCTCTGGAAACCTGTGATATCACTCTCTCTGGGCTTAAAGTGTGTGTTTTCTGAGAAATTAATGTGCATCAGATGTGTAGAAACACACACACACATGCAAGTGAGTGCAGGCACACACACACACACACACCCACGCACACAGATGACAGGCGCTGATGTTTAGCCCCCTGACAACAAGTTAGCTTCATTAAGGGAAACTCGCAAAAGTTCGATGACTGTGTGTGAGTATGTGTGTGTGTGCGAGAGAGACATGTACTGTACTCAAAGTTCTCTCACACAAACAGGAGTGTTTGCAGGTTAATTAAAGCACAGCACTGTAGCTATGATAGCTCTTACGGAATGAGGGAGGTGATGGTAAAAGAGAGGGATCCTGACAGTTGTGGTAATGCCTTTTCACAGCCCAGAGGATTTGCTTTAGAATCTGATTCAAGTAAACACAAATCACTGGCAAGTAATTCGCTAGCTGTTCTAATTTTGTTCAATGCGTGTGCGTGCATACCTCATCCGTTTTCTCCAGAGCCCAACAGGTTCATAACGACAAACATTTCTCCAAACCAGTTCACCCTCCCTCTCGCTCTCTCTCTCTCAAATACAGAAGACAACCAATCAATACCTGTGTCCAAGCCACCTTAGCCAGTATTGATTATGGGAGAAATCATGAGATTGGGCTCTCTGGTACTGTCATCGCTGTGCTTGGATAGTCTATCAGGGGGAATGCTATCTAAATCAAATGAAGATCATAACAGACATGCTATTACACACGGACAGATGTGTATGGGCTTATACAATGTAGGAAAGTGAGACTTTTCAGTCTGTGTGTGTGTCCTAGATCCCTACCTGGCCACATGGTTGATGACAGGAGAGAAGTTGGTGGGCCCGTACAGCTGGACAGACTTCAGACTCTGGTAGTAGGCCTCCATCACACCGTCTATCCCTGCACAGTACGGGTTCTGGGGGTTCCCATTCTACACACACCACAGAGAGGAGGGAGAGAGGCAGGAGGGAGACAGGAGAGGAGGGAGAGAGGCAGGAGAGAGGCAGGAGAGGAGGGAGGCAGGAGAGAGGCAGGAGAGGAGGGAGAGAGGCAGGAGAGAGGCAGGAGAGGAGGGAGGCAGGAGAGGAGGTGATAGCAGTCATCAATACCATTCAGAGGAAGCACAGAGAAGGTGAAATGGACAGTTGTAAACAGAAGGCTGAAGTACAGTACTTTCACTAATTCCAATGCAACCAGAGTGAGACCAAGGGGGGAGAGACGGAAAGAGAGGGAGAGGTAAACAGGGTTCAATCGATGCTGAAACTGTGGCTATTTCCATCCTCCCCATCTCCTTCCATTCCTCTTTCACCACTCCCTCTCCCTCTCTCATTTCTCTCCCTCCCTCCCCTTCCCCCCACCTTTTTCCTCCCTCGCTCCCTCCCTCCCTCCTCTCTCCACCTCTGCATCCTCTCCCTCCTATTCCCTCCCTCCCTCCTCCACCTCCCTCCCTCCTCCTCTTTCTCTTCCCTGCTCCTCCTCCCTCACTCCTCACCAGGGCGAACTCGTGGGAGATCCGCCCGTCCGGGGGCAGCTTGGCTCCGAAGCCCAGGGCGGGGAACATCTTGTCACTGTCGTAGTCCTGGATGATCTCCCCTACAGCCTTCAGGGCCATACCGTAGGCGTTCAGCTGGTACGGGCTCATGTAGTGGAGCGAGGTGGGCTGAGCTGGGTTACCTGCCACGGACAGCAACACATAACTATCACACAGTCCTGTTGAGGGAGGTGTAGAGAGGTCCAGTGGAGAAATCCAGCAAATGGATTTCAAAGGGCTCTATAAAATAACATTGTTTACGGCTACGGGGACAGGTTGATAGTGCCACGACGTCTTTAACCTTGTGCTTCTGTGGTTGCAGCACGGCCGATATATGAACTGTGGGCCTTTCTCCAATGTCCGACTACAGACGTACATTCAGGACACCCCTGCCTGATCACGCAAACAAGCTTGCAGGTCCCGGCAGCACAGCAAGCGAGCTGCTCTGACGACCGAGCCTGTCTCCTGATCGTAGAGACCTCCCCGGAGCATGCAGGGCCCGGCCACAGCTGCTGCTACAGCAGGCGGGTGTGCTGTCCAATCAGAGCTCATCGTCTCTGTTACACCATTAAGAGTGTAAGCCTTTGTGATGATGGAGGGGCCTATTAGGAGGAGGCTTTCCTCCTCATTAGCATACATTTAAATACCACTCTGTTGAGCCTGGGAGACGAGGGCCGGTCTCTTACCGTTTGAGGCGGTGAAATCAATCGCCACGGTGAAGTTAATCTGTGTGCTGGAAGACAAAAGTAGAGGGAGAGTCGAGAGGAAAGGAGGGGAGGGAGAGGAGGGGAGGGAAAGGAGGGTGAGGAGGGGAGGGGAGGGAGAGGAGGGGAGGGAGAGGAGGGGAGGAGGGAGAGAGAGGAGGGGAGGGAAAGGAGCGGAAGAAAAGAGGGAGGAAATTAGTTTATTAATAAACTGCTGCTCGCCCACAGACTGCCACCCAGTAATGACCATAACAAACAATCATCCTAATGAATAGCAAACACAATCTAGCAGAGATGATCAAAGATACAGTTAGAAATCAAGATGAGAAAGAAGGCGCGAGAGAGAGAAAAAGAGCTAAAGGCAAAGAGAGAGAGGCATGTGAGAGAGGGAGGAGAAAACGAAAAAAAAAAAAAAAAAAAAAGTAGAGAGAGATAGAAGGCTGAACATCAATCCTTCTCTAGGTATATTCATAGTAGTGAATTAGAGGAAAATAGAACATTCTCCACAACTCCTGTGGCCCCTCTGTGCCCTGCAGATCTCTGCAGGGTCCTGCTCTGAGAGGCCACCATGGCCGTGTCCTCCTGCACAGCCATGGGAAGGGGAAACACAACCTGCCAACAGAGCTCAGTGAACCAGACCTGAAAAGGCCTGTTTACCCAGGGCGATGGTGGGGGCTAGGGGCCCTCTGCCATCTTGCAGTCCAACTCTGAGGTCCCTCAGCCTGGCTATGCTGTGCAGAGCCCTCCCTTTGAGCCAGAGTTGAGGTATGGTAAAGGGAGGAAAACAGTCGATCCAACACATACGTATTCCCTCTAGGGGGTTCCCTAGTGACTGAATGAAGAGACGCCTTCAGACAGAAGGACGCAGACATGCCCGAGCAGGTCCTGTGCTTCAACCAGACTCTTTATCACTGTATTATATTATTCAGTCGCAGGAGGACAGTCAATATTTTAGTTCGCTTTGGCAATGAAAGCTTAGACAGAAGATGTCGTTTAGTATTCTCAGAAAGGGACTGTGGGCTGGGGGACATGTCAACAAGGACAGGAGGAGGGGGAGACGAAGAGAGAGAGAGGAAGGGGGAGAAGGAAAGAGAGAGTGAGGGGGAGGGTGGAAAAAAGAGAGAAAGGGGAAAGAAAGGAGAATGAGGGGGGAGAAAGAAAAAAAGAGTGAGAGAGAATGAAAGGAGAGGGGGAAAAAGAGAGAGACGGAGGGTCAGAACAGGCGTTTGTGAAGATGCCCAACTCTGTTACGACGTTTCGTGCCGACAGAGACAGACTGAGGCCTGACACTCTGAATTATGCATAACCTCTAACACACACACACAGTGAGAGATTCCATCTGGCTCAGCGCATGCAGACAGACAAAAAAGAGAGGATATAGAGAGAGAAAGAGATGGAGAGAAGAGAATACGAGGAAACGAAAGATGGAGGGAAGGAGGGAGAGATGGATGAAGAGAGATGAATAACAAAAATACAGTATATAGAGGAAGAGAAGGAGAGATGAAGAGAGAGAGAGAGATGAAGAAAGAGAGAGAGAGATGAAGAAAGAGAGCGAGAGAGAGAGAGAGAGAGATGAATAAAGAGAGAGATGAAGAAAGAGAGAGAGAGAGAGAGAGAGCGAGAGAGGAGAAAGAGTGGCCATGAGGCAGATGGAAGAATATGCCATCACTTCCTGGCCAACAACATTGCACATCAACAGTCCTCCACCACTGCTCTGTCTACACAGAAACAACAAACTTAAAATGACCAGAAAGTAGCCACATATTCTAGCATCAGACACACTTCACTACACCTTAAGAGCGAAGGTAAAATGGGTCACTTTTCTGTGTTGAATCCTGTTCTTAGTTAAGTCTGTAATATGGAGAAAGGCTGACAGTCTTATTACCCACTTCAGAACGCAGAGGCTTCAATCCAAAGGCCAGCTGTAGCCTCTGCACCAATAACAAATGAGAATGATCTATGAGGTAAGAGTGAAACATCAGTGTATTGGCTGATGGCGTTGCCCCCGGTGATGTGTGTTCCTAGACATTAAGCCAGTTTGTTAAAGCTCAGCTTCACTGAAACCTTAAAATACACTCTTTCATCCAAATGTCTGTGTGAGTGAGTGTGTATGTCCCTGTCAATCTGTTTAGTGGAAGAAAAAATTGGCTGACTTTCAAATGTAGATGGCCTGCGAGTGCTGAATGCTATCTTGTGGTAAAGACTGTTTCTCTCCAGAAGCAGAAATGCACTTTCCTTGTCACTGAAAAGACATCTTACTAACCTGGGAACCTCTTATTCATCTGATTTTTTTTACATTTACCAATAACAGTTTGGGAAGAGCATGGCTTCCCTAATAAAACATGTTTGTCTCATTATCGGGCACCGTGATCTGAGCCATTTGAAACCAGTACTGCTGAGGCTAGTGAGTTCAGATCTGATTGGATCATCAGTCTTCCCTTGTCAGCAACACAGAAGCCCTGTAGAAATGTGTGGCTTGTGTTCATTCATTTACCCTGGGTTGGAGAGAGAGAGTCATAGAGAAAGAGAGAGAGAGAGAGAGAGAGAGAGAGGGAGAGAGAGAGAGGGAGGGAGGATGAAAAAGAGAGGAGGACAAAGAGATTTAGGGAGAGAGAGATACTGCAGAACAACAACAGTAAACACTTGTTTTATCACGCAGCTCTGTTGCGTGATGTTACCCAGAGTTGTATAGAGGAACAGCAGAGGGGCAGCGCAGTGGGTCAGAACAAGTTGACATCCACCCAGACAGAAGCAGAGCAGGCTCGTACACAAACATCATACACACTATTTCAGACACACACACACACAATCAATCACACCTGCTCACACCTGCTCACACACATGCACAAGCAGACACAAACCTGCCCTCACAAACACACACAAACACACTTGTCTCCATGGCGGTGTCATGGTGTGACCTGGGGCACAAACTGGGACACCTTTCTCCATCTCTCAGTACAATCAACTCTGGGGCAGAAAGGAACCAATCAGCAACGGGCTGAGAGCCAGCTGATGATCGGCTGCACCAAAATATAAAGAGAGGAATGAAAAGAGAGACAGAAGAGAGAGGGGGGATGATGAACGGATAGACCGAGAGAGGTGGGGAGGAGAGTGTGTGTGTGTGTGTGTGACGGAGGGAGGAGATGGGTTTGCGAACGATCCTCTCCTGCTGCTAGCACCCCAGTGGGTCCAAGTATACTCTGCTGGGAACCAATGTTACCAAGCAGTGCGCTGTCAGGGGGACTGGTGAGGAGGGCGCTCACTGCCATTAAACACCCCAGTAGGTTCATACCTGGAACATGGAATGCCTTTATTAGACAGATGAAGGTTTCTCTAGTGGAACCTTGGGAGACAAGTGTTGCTGTTCTCTGGTAAAGCATGTACCGCTACATCCACACAGCCACACTCTCATCTGCCAAACACGTATACCATTGAATTATTGACATGATAATGTCGAGTTATATTACTGGCTGTGTTGAGTCACATGAACTACGCAGGGCTTGGTCAGTGGGTGTCTGTCTGCCACTGCCCTGGCTGTGCTCTGGTAGAGTCACACTGAGAATGGGTGCACGCATGGCCAGTCAAGATTGGTCAGAGCCAGTCTTTGGAGGTCGGGGGTGTTGTCATGTGATCTCTGCCCCTTCACAGACAGATGTTGTTGACGAGACATGGCTGGCGTCTGTCCATCTGTCCCCAGGCCTCATCCTCTGCACTATCCATCTACTGTATCTGGTGTCTGTGTACTGGAGGGGAGGGAAGAGGAGAGGAAAGGAGGCGAGAGGAGAGGAAAGGAGGCGAGAGGAGAGAGGGATGTTGTGCTGTTCAAATTCAGTCCCATTCCAAAGCACAAATAATCAGTCGTGCTTGTTCCTACCGGTGAGGGCGGGGAGAGAGAGACGACACACAGCAGGAGTGGCCTTGTCAACAACCCTGGCAGGCAGACCTGCCTGTACCGCCACGGAAACACACCAGCACACGAGCACAAGCTCACGAAGCAGACTCCACTCAGATAGGAAGAAAAATACAAAACACACAAACAAACAAGAGCTGTTTATCTTTCTTTCCAAGCTGAAGAGCTGCAATCCAACGATTAGCAGCCTTTAAGGGGAGGTTAGAGAACAGACGAGCTGTGAGTCAACGAAAGTCAGACAACAGCATTCCACAGCCTCTCATGAAAACGACCGCTTTGCCGACAACCGCTGGGCATTCGTGAAGCTTTCTAGAAGCCACCGCGTCCAGAAGCCCACACAGCCACAGCTGTGGAGAGCAGGTGGAGACAGGAGCGCCGTCACCACCTGTCCACCTCAGCATGCTGCTCCTCCTACAGCACAGCCTCCCGCTCACTCCACTGGCTGCCTGATTCCCTGATAGCAATTAGCTGCATGCAATGAGCCAGGACAATGGCTGCCATTCACACTGAGGGTCCTGAATGGCCCTGCTTGGCTAATGAGGGCCCGCTCCTTCAGGTGTCCATCACAAACCTGCAGCCTGGCCTAGTGAGATAAGAGGAGGAGAAGGTCTCAGTTCATATACAGGTTAAAATAAGTACGTTTCCGACACACACACACACACACACACAAACACATGCGAAAAACTCACCATGCAGAACAGTTAGACCATTATAAAACACTAGTGGTCCATTACAGTCCATTTAGGCTTGAGGCAGGGAAACAGCACAGTCCAACAGCCCACCCTAGCCCCCCACAAACTGTGAAAGTGCTGTTAAGTAGAGCATGGTTCTGGTTCAGTTTACTAGGACACAACTTGAGGGTGTGATTTCCATTAGCAAAGACAGGCACCCATATAGTCCTGCACGTGCAGTACAGCCGGCTAGCATCCTGATCCAGCACCTCCAGCTGTAGCACTCGGTGTCTGGGGAGGACACACGCATGCACCCCCCCTCCCCTCCGGACCACACCCAGGGCCTCCACACTGCATCCTTCTACAGGGACCATCCATCCATCCACAGCAGACCAGCCAGGCCCCCAGCCTGCTCCAGGGCCGGGCCGGGCCGGGCCGGGCGGGGCGGGGCAGTCTGCCTGAGTGTGTCTGTGGTGCTGCCCCTGGTCTCCCTCCCCACTGGGAGTCTAATGAAAGAAGGAACGTGTGGGCGAGCTTTCCGACACGCATGGCCGCACGCTGTCAGTCCTCCCGAGACACACTCAGTCATTCACACACACACACACACACACACGCACGCATGCACACACACACACGCACACACACACGCACGCACACACACACACACACACGCACACACACACACGCACTGCAAGCGAGGACGGGCTCATGCCCACAGGCGCACACACTGGCGTGCACGCTCAAACACGCCCACACGCGCACACTCTCCACCTGAAATCCAATCAGACCACCTGTCACTCTCTCCCTCTCCTTTCTCTCTTCCCCCCCCCCTTGTCTTCTTTCTATCTTTTTCTGTCTCCTTTCTTTCGCGTCCGCTCCACATTCCTCTAGGGTTATTCGTTCAGTAAGGTCATTCCTAGTAGTGTTAGTACAGCCAATCAGAAAGAGGCTTCTGATAGTAACCTAAGATGCCGACTGTTAACCTACTGTGAACCTTCAGCACCCATCATCCCAATTAAACCCACCTGATAGTCACACACACACCCCAACACACCCCCTCCCCCCCCCCCACACACACACACAAACATGCATGCAGCCTGGTCACCTACCCTCCTTTGATGTAGTCCAGGAAGGTGACTTCAATGTCCACCAGGAAGGACAACAGGGTTACCTGGGGAGAACCCAGGCAGGGTGAAGTGTAAACATAAAGAGTTTCCGTGTAGATCAGTGTAAACCAAACAGGCTTAGTAGTACAGTAGTCTGGCAACACACCTGACATCCCAAACACACCTACTGTGTGTGTACACAGACGGATTCCACACAGACACAACAGGGGCGTTTGAGATTACGGTCTAGAATGTTCTTGACTCACAGTTCCCGAGTTGAGGTACTTTTTCTTCTTGCCTTTCTTCTTGGGATTCACCACCTGCAGGGAGTTCAAGTAGCTGGTTAGCTCCTGATCTGTGGCCGGGGCTTGAGCTCAGTACAGGCTGTATAGACTCAAGGAGGCTGGCCGGCCCTCCGCCACCACACACACATTACCACTCCTGCTGGAGGCTCGCTCTGCACATGCTCACGGATTACAGCAGAGGTCAAGGGTGAGCCTTGTGTGTGTGTGTGTGTGAGAGAGTGATAGAGAAGAAAGAGAGATAAAAAGAGATAAAAATAAATGAAATGAAAAGCAGTCTCTCTCATTCACTCCCTCGAACACACACACACACACACACACACAGATCATCTTGTAATATCTCTGGGTGGCCCTGGGCTGTTTTCATCCTGACACCTGACGAAGGTGTAAGAAGTCAGCCTTGACTCTGTAGCCTGGGGGAGGTTCTCATGTGAATATGTCAGGATTTTAATCAGGACTTCCAAATGTAATGAAGCTGTATGGTCAGTGTAGCGCGCCGGGGAGAGGAGAGAGGAGGGGAGGGAGTAGAGTAGGGGAGAGAGGAGGGGAGAGAGGAGGGGAGGGAGTAGAGTAGGGGAGAGAGGAGGGGAGAGAGGAGGGGAGAGAGGAGGGGAGAGAGTAGAGTAGGGGAGAGAGGAGGGGAGAGAGGAGGGGAGAGAGGAGGGGAGGGAGTAGAGTAGGGGAGAGAGGAGGGGAGAGAGGAGGGGAGAGAGGAGGGGAAGGAGTAGAGTAGGGGAGAGAGGAGGGGAGAGAGGAGGGGAGAGAGGAGGGGAGGGAGTAGAGTAGGGGAGAGAGGAGGGGAGAGAGGAGGGGAGAGAGGAGGGGAGGGAGTAGAGTAGGGGAGAGAGGAGGGGAGAGAGGAGGGGAGAGAGGAGGGGAGGGAGTAGAGTAGGGGAGAGAGGAGGGGAGAGAGGAAGGGAAAGAGGAGGGGAGAGAGGAGGGGAGGGAGTAGAGTAGGGGAGAGAGGAGGGGAGAGAGGAAGGGAAAGAGGAGGGGAGAGAGGAGGGGAGAGAGGAGGGGAGAGAGGAGGGGAGAGAGGAGGGGAGAGAGGAGGGAGGAGAGGAGGGGAGAGAGGAGGGGAGAGAGGAGGGGAGAGAGGAGGGGAGAGAGGAGGGAGGAGAGGAGGGGAGAGAGGAGGGGAGAGAGGAGGGGAGAGAGGAGGGGAGAGAGGAGGGGAGAGAGGAGGGGAGAGAGGAGGGGAGAGAGGAGGGAGGAGAGGAGGGGAGAGAGGAGGGGAGAGAGGAGGGGAGAGAGGAGGGGAGAGAGGAGGGGAGGAGAGGAGGACACACTCCCAGGCTGACGATATGCGTATCTGGCCTCACTGTAGAGCAACCAGAGGCTCGGACATCCTGAAGGTGAAGCTATGATTGCTAGTCTTTTGTGCAACGTACCAAAACACAAGGACACTGTGTGTAGATACATGTACACATAAACAAATACACACACAGACGTACGCAGGTAAAGGAACCCCGATGGGCGCACACACACACACACACAGAGAAAGTGACAGTTGGTGTCTTGTGTGTTTTGTCAGCCTGGTGGTCTAGCACGAGAGGACGTCACATCAAGTCAACTGAGACACAGATGAGACGAGAGTCCGATAACACTTTTGATCTGGCTGTGTGTGTACTATATGTGTGTGTGTGCATACTATTTGCACGTGCGTGTGTGTAGTATATGCGTGTGTGTGAGAGTGTATGTGCTTAGCATTGTGATGACTGTAAGCAGATGGCAGGGTTTTTCCTGCATACAGAAAAGTTTGGCGCGTGCCAAAGCCGTTGCAATGCATGTCAGCGAATATGTTCTCAATAGTATGTTTCATGTAGGCTACAGGTGGAACCCTCGTTCTGTTTTGATCAATAGTAATCGAGTTGATAAGCGTGTCTTCTTGTCTGATCAATACGCAACTTTGAGGTGCGCGAAGAATTGTCGTTCCGCTGCGAGGGCCAGCCCGACGTGCACGAGTACACCTGTACAAATGCAAATGAAATTTCTACTCAAAATGCTGACAAAAGTTTTATTTACGATTTCCAACGCAGCCTCCATTGGTATTCTTAACCTGGAATGATAATATATAGTGCAGTGTTTCCTCTATGGCTACATTTCTGCCGCCACGGTATCAGAAATCAGGCTGTACAACATTTTAGGCAGTCTATCAGCAGTGATTGTTAGAGTGCTTGTTGGAGAATTGCACGGACACGAGCTTCACACCGCAGTTGAGATTGCGTGTTAAGCCTGTTATTGTATAAGTCTATAGTTCTTGCAAATTTAAATCAAGTTAACTGGTGATTTTTGTTGTTTGTATTCTTCCCCTGCTAGCTAAATTGTATGTTGATTCGATAGCGATTGCTGCCCTTGCTCAGGTTTGTATTTTAGGTGCATTATTATGCTGAAGTAGTTTTAATTAATAAAAGTGGGTTTATTGTTATTATTTGCTACAGAATACTTAGCCTATCAAGATCAAATGAAGCAGGCAGTGTACATGCTTCAGAGTGGCCTACCTTAATCGATAGGCTAGGCTACTACTGACCATTTACAATAAATTGTTACGTCAATTATTAATTGGCAGCATTTATGCCATTTAGAGCATACTTTATGAATGTAAGGTGTCTTTAAGTAGCCTAACTCTATTGCTTTAGGGGAAATAGGACGAAAATATGTGCAATATTACATTAGCTATTAGACTATTACAGGGGGGGGGGGGTGCAAAACACCTGGGAATAAATACACTGATTAGAAAAAAAGAATACATATATATATATTTTTTGGAGCACCGAAGACCCATTTTGACCCAGGAAAAACCCTGAGATGGATTAAGGTCAAACTTACACCCACACTTACGAGAACTGAGTGGAAACACCAGGCCTTCCACAATCAGCCATGGAGGACAATACAGACTGAGAAATGATGATAGATTGTAACAGCCAGAGACCCTCTATCTATGACGGCACACCATTACCTGTGTGTGTGTGCTTGTGTGTAGGTGTCATTTGACAAACAGCCAGTGAATTTAGAATAACTGTGTGCCATTGTGCTGCTTCTTTTATTTAATCAGGAAGTGTTTCTGTGGCCCAGTTGAGTGGTGACTCAGTTGGGTGATCACTGTTCCTCATCCACCCTCACATGTAGACCTGCCTCACTGGGCTGGCTGGCTCTGGGAGGCACCCAGGTTCCCCCCCCCCCCCCCCCCCCCCCCCCCCCCCCCCCACACACACACGCACACGCACACAGCACTCACCTCATACACGTTAAACTGTGATTGTCCCCGTGAAAGCTCTCTGTAGCTGGTGCTGAACTCTCCTATGAAGTCATGGCTAAAAACAGAACACACACACACACATACAAATACACACATACATACAGATTTTCCAGAATTAAGTTTAGATGACACATTATAAAGTAGAAAATGTCTTCATATACTGGTGGCATTTCAAATCTCATTAAGTAGACAAACAGAATAAAAACTGAGGAGCCGGTGACAGAATCTGGATACATGTGTGTTTGCTGAGATTAGTGACAGACTTAGATAATTAATCAGAGGCCATTATAGGTCTTAACAATAAAGAGAGACATTAACAGTGTGTCATTCAAAAGGGCTTTGATTATAATTCTATGGCACATTTATGTCAGTCATTTACAATCAGTCATTTGGGGCTTCTTTGACAGACACATTTTCACAGCTTAGAAATTCAAGACCAGTGTGTTTCTAACCAAGACCAGTGTGTTTCTAACCAAGGCCAGTGTGTTTCTAACCAAGACCAGTGTGTTTCTAACCAAGACCAGTGTGTTTCTAACCAAGATAAAGAAGGATACAAGAGAAGGAGTAAGAGAACGAAAAAAGTGTCTTTTGTCAAAATACTTCTGGGCTGCTGGATTTAACAAATGGAGCATTCCCAAAAGTGGTGACCCTTAAAGTGTTTAAACCCTTTAAACACATCTAAACGACCTCCCACTAGTACTAGACCCTGTGCTGTGAAACAATGACACTCATGATGTAATTTCCTCTTTGGACAGGCACGGGCCGACGAACTCTCAGTCCATCAACATCAATCCTCATCCAACTGCCTTACCCTCTAGAAAAACAGAGTAGAATCAGTCCCATGTCATCAAGATCATATTTCCCTACATACTGCAACTCCCCATGAATAAGCAACTAAAGACGATTCCTGTTTAATGTATGTTTCATTCATGCAGATCGATTTTTAAATGTGAACTACCTTCCATCTCTGTCCCAATCGTACACCTCGATCTTGATCGTTCTGTTGAGAGAGGAACAGGAACGACCTTGTTAAGACGAGACACTTGCCCTGGCAACATCCTGTACAATATTGATGTTAAATTATTACTCAAAATGTGAGAGACTGATCTACTTCAGTTAGAAAGTAGTATACAAACTATCATTATGTATATGACATGAAGGGTGTATGCGCCTTCGAAATGAAAAGACATATGTCAACTATAACCATACATAACCATTCATCAACACTTAAGCAGTGGTAATGCCAGATAAAAATGAATTTGACCTCCCCCCCATATCTATTTTTGCAATCTTTTGTGGGCAGAGGGGATGAAAAATAAGGGAATAGTCTGTATGAGAAAGATATGTAGTGTTATCACGCTATCTTCCGCCCCCTCAAACAGACAGATGATTTTCTCTGAGATGAGAGTCTGTTCCTTCACACAAGAATGGAGGGAGAGGGAGAAATATAGAGCTAGAGAGACGGAGAGAAGGAACGAGAGAGAAAAAGAGAGGGGAGAGAGAGGAAAGCCAGATGGAAATCGGGAGAGTGAGCGGAGATAGAAAGAGAAAGAGAGAGATAGGGAGAGAGTAAGGCGACTCTGACATTGTTATTCACCCGTAAGCTGCAATTCAATCTGCCTCAATTTCAGCTGTGGGCTCTGAAATACAGAGGCTCCACAGGAACAGGAACACGAAATCAGAGTTTTTTGAGAGCAGGATGAACAGAAGCACTGAACAAGAGCTAGTCATTAGACGTGGAAACACTACATACCTGAGAGCAGAGGAGATGGAGGAAAAGAGGAGAGGAAGAGGAGAGGAAGAGGAGAGGAAGAGGAGAGAAGAGCAGCGATGAGAGACTACAATTGAAGATCAACATGTGGGGGGTAGGAGGTGAGGTGCTACTCTAGAGAGCTGGAGAAGGGGGGGGGGGGGGCAAGGTAGGTGGTCCTGATGGAGGAGAGGGGGTGATGCGAGGTAGAAAAGGAGGTGAAGAGCTAGTGCAGAGAGCTTGAGTGAAAGGAGGGAAGGCTGGAGGGATCAAAGGAAGGGGAGGACAGCTCATACTAACATACTGAAATGTTTTATCTCAGAGAAACAATTACTGATTTGCTGCTGTTTGAGGCTCTGACAGGAGAGTGATGAGTCGACAGACCAGACAATATATATCTGCTCTGTCTGTGATCCCTAAGGGCTTGTAGGGCTTGTGTGTGTGCATGCATGCAATGCATGCGTGTGTGTGTGAGCACTCATGCGTGTGTAGGTGTGTATGCGTGCCTCCGCATGTGTGTGTGTGCTTGCCTGAGTGTTTATGCGTGGAGAGAGGGAGGGAGAGAGAGAGAGAGGGACAGAGCGAGAGAGATAGAGAGTTGCAGTGCTAACAGGAGTCCATCAGCAGAGCTTTCAGTAGGACACCCAGATCGGCTACGGCTGGCTCTCTAAGCTCTGCTTCCCCTGCCTGTCCCTTATCTCCCCACCCACCAGCCCTTACACACACCAGCAATGTGTGTGTGTGTGTGTGTGTGTGTGTGTGTGTGTGTGAGAATGTGCACACGTGTCTGTGTGTGTGTGTGTTTTGTGAGTGTTTCCCAGTCACAGATAACAGCGCTCTCTAACTAACCCCGGCACAAAGAAGAGGAGCCCAGCTCCAATCAATGCAGCAGGGGCAGCTCAGTCCACCAATCAGAGGCTGGGGGTGCCAGAGCTGGCAGCTCTGACGACTGGAGAGAAGGACATGCTTCACAGGGAGAGAACACACACACACATAAACACACACACACACACAAACACACACACACCATGACCAGAACCTCACCGGTCATAGTCTCCGTTGCAGAGAGCTCGTACTGGGATCTTGAAGGCCTGCCACACTGGGTTCAGAGTGTTCTTCACCACCTCGGTCTTATGGCAGATGGTGAACCTGAGGGAGACACAAACATACACACACACAGACACATTAGTTCCAAGGATGAGGATGGAGAACCTCCCAGGAGTAAGATCAGCTCACCTCCTAGAGAGAACCCTGACTGAGAACCTACAGCACTGTGATCTTAATCTGGGTTTACTAGTGCCCTGGTTCAGTGGTTCACTGGTTCCCTGGTTCCCTGGTTTCCTGGTTTACTAGTTCCCTGGTTCCCTGCCCTGTGCACCAGTTGCCCACACTGCACTAGGCTTGTGTGTGATTCATCCATTAAATCAGTGTGTGTGAGCTCCTTATCTGACCTGGCAGACACGGCTGAGGAGTAAAGTCCCTGCAGGACACACACACACACACACACATGGACTGACACACACGCACTGACACACACACACTCACAGGCACATACAAAAGCTAGATGTTTACCTAAAGGAATTCAATACAAACTAATTTCCTCCATACCCACAGGGGAGTGATGGAGGGATGCGAGTGGAGGAGAGGAAGACAGAATTTGATAGAGGTGTGGACTCACGTTCCATCCTCATTGCTCCGGTAGAAGACAAGGAAAGGGTCGGATTTGCCAAAGAAATCTTTCTTGTCCAATTTGTTGCCACAGAACTGCATCATCACTGATTCCTAGTGGATAGATGAAGAATAAGCGATTCAGAGTATGTGTGCATGTGTGTATCCTGGGTTGTGGGGGATGGGGGTGGAGTCTTGGGTCATGTGCACAGTTCCAGTAAATAAACAAACTGAAATATTATGATCCACACTCACCCTGCAGTTGCCTAGCTCTTCAGCCTTGACGATGATGGTCCCACACTTCTTATTGGGTATGCCCCTGCATAACAATGCACAGACACACGTTCATCAGCTCCTGCTCTCCCAGGACCCACGCCAGGGTACGGGTCACTCATTTGGAAAAGTCCCAGACGGATTAACTCTGAGGCAAACCACATCTTTCACACCCTGTACTGGTCATGAACGATTGCTTTAGACTCAGAACTGTGTGTCATGTCTTCTGTGAACCCTACAGGAAACACACCCATCACCTCATGGAAAAGTCCAGAACTAGAGAGTTCTAGTAATATTTGTGGAGCACAAAGAGTCCTGTGTGTTTGTGTGTGTGTGATACATCTAGTTAGACACACCACATTTTCTAAGCCCCCAAAAACCATAAACAACACAATTTGTCCAAGTCTCCATCCCGTCGTCTTAATACTTCAATATGAAAGGGTTTGAAAAGAACCACTGGAGCCTGGCAAGAATCTAGAGACACATAAACGATCTGTAGCTCGCAACGGCCACTCCTCAGAACCAAGGCCAAGCTACTGATGAGTATACCTGTAGAAGAAGAAGAATTCCGAGCAGCAGAAATTGACTGAGGCGTTTATTTAGGAAGCCTGAAATTGAGGTCGCGGACCCCTGTTTGTGTGAAGGGAGCCCCATCCGGATGCAGCTAGTCAGCGGTGAGGGACAAGGCCTCTGGATGACACAGCTATCGGGGAAATGGATCCTTACACTTCCATTGTGTGTCTGCTTTCTATCTGATGAGCAGTTGTCTATTTTAAGCCACGGTGAACCACAGTGAAGAACTCCCAGTTTCAGAGTCCTTTCATACTTGAGCCAGGGGGTCTGGAGAAGGTAAGGTAATCAGTTCCACGTCCATTACCTCCAAACCCACCATGAAAATGAGCCCATCTCCTGTGGCAGACGTCCATTCTCCGTTGGTTATGTTAGGAGAACGCTTCATTGGCAGTTGAGCAGATTGAGGCCTGATTGAGCCTTAAAAACCAGAGGTGGTTTATGATGGAGAGAATTACTCTAATTGGGGATGGAAATAGCCCAGACTTGGAGACAGACAGAGACAGATGAACTATGTGTGTGTCTCTTGTGGGTGTGTGTCTCTCTATGCATGCATGCATGCTTGTGTATGTGTTCTATTCTAATCTTGCCCATGCCAGGATTATTGAAGCCCACAGTCAATTGAAAGGAGGCTCATTTCCTACACTTAGTTCCTCACACATTCAGCTAAGGGACCTGTCTTCTATAAGAGGATTACACAAACAACCAGTATTTACAGGCTGTTTCACCACAGGATAACAGTGTAGAACGCTATTGTAGAGACATTAAAGAAAAGTCATGTACTATATGAGTATGTGCGCACTGTTTCCTTATGTGCACACAGAGTGTGTGTCTGTACAGTACGTGTGTGTGTGTCCATGTGTGTAGCTGTGTGAAAGCTGTGCCTATACAAACCTGTGTGCGTATCCCAGAGGCCAGGTCAGGGGAGAGTGGCCACAGTAATAGACAGGTATTCCAGCTCCATTGAGCTGAAGGCAGTGCTACTTTAACCTTGAGCCAAACAGCTACTCTGTGTAAACGCAGCTATTCCAGCTGAAGCTGATTGCTGCCTAACTGGATCAGCACATTTTCTGCCACTTCCATTTTATGAACCACAGCGCCAATACTTAACCTCCCCCCCCTGCTCCCTCCCTCCCCCTTTCTCTATCTCTCTCTCTTCCTGTCTCTCTCTTCCTGTCTCTCTCTCACACACCTCTAATCCAGCATGTCCATTATAGTGCTTTTGCAAATCACAAAATACTAACGGAATGGGTCCTTGTGTACGTTGACAAACAAAAAAACACTGTACAGACATTTAATTAGATAGAGTGTGTGTGTGTGTGTGCGTGTGTGTGAGTGTGTGTGGTGTGGCTTGCTTGCTTTTACAGCCGAGAAAGCAAATTCATTATGACAAGCAGGTCTGCACTGTACGATAAATCTAAATTCTAGACGTTTTCTTTGTCACATTCACTCTTCCACAACCAAACATATTCCTGTCATCAAAGTTACAGAAAACTAAATAACTAGCTAACAGTCTCTTCGTGTTTCTAACTGTAAAACTTCTTGTTTTTATACCTTCCCTGTATCTGACCCACTTCAAGTTCTTAATTAATAGTTAGCACAATTTGATCAAGATAAGTGTCATTCCTGTCATTCTGTCTTTCTTATGAATCTAAACCCATCCTCCACCCACACACACACACACACGCACACACACACACACACGCTCGCTCTGTCTCTCCACCTTTTCTCATCATCTCTCCTCATTGTACCACAAACAGAAGTACAGTGACTAGTTCCCACAACACACATTTTACCACTCTCTACTCTTATTTCTCTCTTACAAGTGAAACCTACAGGAAACACACGCTCATACACAGATTTAATGGATGCATCTCTCACACACACACACACACAGACACACACACAGACACTGACCTGGGAAATAAGAGCCCAGAACCAGGAGCCGGTGTCTCCATGACAACTCTAACGGGTGGGAGAATCTGAGAAGCCCACAGGGGCTAGTGAATATATTGAATATATATCTCTGCTCATTATTTCCAAAAGCATGCTCATGTATTTCAACAAATTGGAGGGAGTGAAAATGTCATTCTGAGAGAGAGAGAGAGAGAGAGAGACACAGAGAGTGAGAGAGAGAGAGAGAGAGAGAGAGAGAGAGAGAGAGAGAGAGAGAGAGAGAGACAGTAGATAGTCCAAAGACACACATTGTCTGAAGACTAGTCTTATGGGAACTATAAAGCGAAGATGTGAATATGTACCAGTATACACCCCAGCAGCTGTCTGGGCACTGGAACAACTCCACATGGAATAGAAAACAATCAAATCGTTTCCTCAACAGCAATCAAGTCATAGAAATCTGTTGTAACTCACTATCTGTCTGCTCCCTGGTAGACTGAGAGAACAGAGGTGTCAGTCTCAATATCTCTCTTCCTCCCTCATTTCAGTGTATTGAGAGAGAGAGAGAGAGAGAGAGAGAGAGAGAGAGAGAGAGAGAGACCGAAAGAGAGAGAGAGAGACCGAAAGAGAGAGAGAGAGACCGAAAGAGAGAGAGAGAGAGAGAATGAGACAGAGAGGAGTGTGAGAAAGAGAGGAAGACAGAGAGATACAACGAGAGACAGAGAAAGATAGACACTTCTGAAAGCTCTAATCAAAACACATGGATTTGCAATCAGCATCTGGAGAGAGCTGGATAATTAACACTGGGCCGCCCTGGCGGCAGCCCTGCTGCCTTCTTAAGAGCCGCGTCACAATTATCTCCACCCAGGAGAGAGGGGACCTGGCCCCACCCTCCTGCCTCCATGTGATCCTCGAAGCCTGTCACCCAGGAGCTAAGGAAGGGTGCACTGTTGTTGCTGTCCAGCTGTTCTTCACTGACTCAGTCTACAGGACACACGGAATGTCTGCATGGGCTCCAAATCTAGGATCGGCAACAAATATGGGGGAGTCAGGTGGCTGAGCGGTGAGGGAATCGGGCTAGTAATCCGAAGGTTGCCAGTTCGATTCCCAGTCATGCCAACTGACGCTGAGTCCTTGGGCAAGACACTTCACCCTACTTGCCTCGGGGGAATGTCCCTGTACTTACTGTAAGTCGCTCTGGATAAGAGCGTCTGCTAAATGACTAAATGTAAATGTAAATATACACACGCAAACACATGCATGCAAATACCCACATGTTAAGGCACACAGAAACACACACACACACAGTTTGTGTGCTCTGTGCTCTGTGAGGCTGCTATGCGCCTCTGGTCTCAGCTAAGGCCCAGATGATGGAGAAGCGTTAGGATTAACGGCCTCTGTCATAAATGGGCTTATTGAATATTCAAGAGCCCATACATTTTTTTGGACACATTTGAAATTCATTACCGGAGTTGTTGGAGAGAGGAAATGTTAGAGGTAATATATGGAAATCAAATGCAAAACGCTCTGACAGAATTTACTTAACTCAAGTGTTATTTTTTTTATGCGTAACAAAAGTGTTAAGTGGGGGCGTATGTAAGTGATGAAGGAGGGAAGGAGAGAGAACAGCTCAGGTATCCACAATTATAAAATACCAACCTTCACAACAGACATACACCGTATAGCACTCAGACAGTTGTCGTACAGAGCATGTGTAGCATTAGATGAATCACTGAACAAGTCTATTCCTGTTCCTACACAAACCCCCTCTTTCCTGACCTCTGTCTATACTAGCTCCGCTGACCTCGTTATCCCACCCCCTTCTTTACTCTGACCAATCAGAAGGTCTACTGTGATGTCACCATGAAAGACCGCTGGCAATGGAACCCTCATGACTTCTCTGTGGAACGTCTCTCAGTATGTGCCTCCAAGATGATTGGCTGCTAGTTAGAGACTAGTGTAAGATGCCAAAGCACAGAGAAATAGTCATACTCACACACACACACACACACAGTACATAGTGTGCACACACACACACACACACACACAGCAAAAAGAAACTCACACAAACATACAAAGAGCACACCGCACATAAACAAACGCATGCAGCTCAAACACACACGGCACATAAACACACACACATACACACACACACACACACACACACATCTACACCTGCAAAGATGTTGACATGACTGGATATGCAGGCAGAAAGGTACACTTTACTGTACACGTCAACATGCCTCTGACTGACCACTGACAGCTCTCTAAATAGACCGTCGCTGAGTCCTTCCTGCACACGCGCGCAGACACACACACACACACACACATACTCCCTCACGTCAGTTGGCGGGCTGATTGAACAGTGTAATTAGCTGTAATTAAGGTTGTTAAAGGTCCCCCCTGTGATGCTGGGGTGCAGGTGTGTGTCTGACGAGAGGAACAGTTTCCTTCCAGACCCCCCCACCCCCATCTGCATCACCCTCCAACCATAGCCCCCAGCCCCTAGCCCCCAGCCCCCAACCACACCCCCCAGCCACACCCCCCAGCCACACCCCCCAGCCACACCCCCCAGCCACACCCCCCAGCCACACCCTCCAACCACACCCCCCAGCCACACCCCCCAGCCACACCCCCCAGCCACACCCTCCAACCACACCCCCCAGCCACACCCTCCAACCACACCCCCCAGCCACACCCTCCAACCCCCAGCCCCCAACCCTAGCTCTAGCCCAAGCCCCAATTCCCAACCCCCAACCCTAGCTCTAGCCCAAATCCCCAACCCCTAACCCTAGCTCTAGCCCCAGCCCCCAACCCTAGCTCTAGCCCCAGCCCCAGCCCCAGCCCCCAACCCCTAACCCTAGCTCTAGCCCCAACCCCCAACCCTAACTCTAGCCCCAGCCCCAGCCCCCAACCCCTAACCCAGCTCTAGCCCCAACCCCCAACCCCCAGCCCCCAACCCTAGCTCTAGCCCAAGCCCCAATCCCCAACCCTAGCTCTAGCCCAAGCCCCCAACCCTAGCTCTAGCCCCAGCCCCAGCCCCCAACCCCTAACCCAGCTCTAGCCCCAGCCAGCACACCCACCTCCGCTCCCCTCAGCTTGACAGCCATGTGAACAATCAAACAGAGTACCTAAATAGCTGCAGACTGCAGACAGCTCATCTCATCATCCTAATCACAGGTGATAGATAGACAGATTGGTGTTTCCGGACTACATTAGCTTCTCATTGAGAAACACACACCACAGGAAGGAGACAGCTCAGCCTGGCACAGCAGCTGCATGTACCTCAGAACCTGGACGTTAATGGCTACACACACATGTAATGACTAAGTCAGATTTCTGTCAGCCTCATGCTCATCCTCTTCAGCTATTCTGGGTACATGATGCAGATGCCACCGTCATGAATATCTGTCCATCAATCCTGTTGGAGCACAATAGAGATAGAAATAAGACCATCTCAACTGTGTGTGTGTGTCTGTGATAGTGAGTATGTTTGTGTGCGTGATAGTGAGTATTGTGTGTGTGTGTGTGAGGGGGAGAGAAAGAGAACAGGAGGTGAGGAGCAGAGGGACTGAAGGGCTCTAAGGGAGCTGACAAGGTTTTGCACTTTGGAGTGGAACCCAAATGGTTCAATACCACAGCACTCTCCGAGGAGGGGGGGGGGGGGGTGCTCCCCGCCATCACCATAGCGACGGCTCCCGACACCAGGTGACGAGGGAGCACGTTTGAAATGAAGCCAAGAGGAGCGCTAGCTCTGACTGAGGAGGCCCAGGCGATAGAGAATACACATCAGGTTTGGTATTTGCTTATTGCTTTCAGATGAGGGGTTGCCAGATTTGGTATTTGCCTATTGCTTTCAGATGAGGGGTTGCCAGATTTGCCTTAGATGTTTATTTTCCATCTAGGGTAACTCATCAAGGCGCTCCTGATCTGGTAGCATGGGAAGAGATAATCAGTGTGCAGGCATGCCAGGAAACCACTCTCAGGGAGAAGGTACTGGTCCGCACAACACCATGGGAAGATATGTATGTAGCTGGGTTTGTGTGGGAGGTGTTGTGTGTTTGTGTGTGTGGGGCGGTTGTGTGTTTGGAGGATAGGCAGGGGGGGTTGTGTGTGTGTGCTCCTGCACGTGTGTGCATGCGTGGCTGCTCATTAGCGAGTGTGAGATTCCTGTGACACGTGTGTTCAGGATGACCCCCCCCCTCCCACTCTCCAACCCCCCCAGCCCCAGCAGCCCATCCTTCCCAGGCAGTGTGCTCGTCTACAGCAGGTCCACAGTCAACTCACCCCAGGGCCCGCTCCATTCGGCTGCCCAGGGAGCCCACCACCTCCCCCAGAGTGCAGTAGGCCTGGCCCAGGAAGTCCTGCAGGGAGGAGGGACGCGTTATATATGGATCACTTCATATGGGATGTTTACAGATTATCACAGCAACAAACATTCCCACACTCACGTTCAAACACAGTACACCTACACCAGGTGTACTGGTGTACACCTGGTGTAGGTGTACGACGTTCCCCACCCCTCATTTGGTAAAATAATTTGGTCCGGCCCGCCATGGCACTGCAGGAACCATATTATTAGGTGCATTATTCGTTGGCAGCAGCACTATTTTAATATGTGGAAGAGGACCGTGGAGGCGCGCAGCGTTGCGTACCAATGTACCAAAAGATTTCGCTTTCCGTAATCATGATACCCCCCAAGAAATGTTCGATGCACCCCTAATCAAAGCAGGCTGCATCCGTGCCAGCTAACATCACAAACCTCACCACAGAGAAACGGTTCCAGCCATCACATTAGGGGTGAGTTCATTAAATGTTTGACCAAATATAGCAGGCACATTTTTAAGTTGATAATTCTGTACGGCCCCCGAATGATTTTATAAATATCCAAATGGCCCTTGGCAGAAAAAAGGTTCCCCACCCCTGACCTACACGGTGTATTGTAGTGTGGGTAAAAAAAATACAGTTTATGAAACATGACACAGAGGGAAGTATGTGTGCTGTGTGTGTTGTGTGTGTGCTGTGTGGAGAGGTGGGAATAAAGGGAGAGAATCCTAGTGATTACCACCACAGACTTGACGGTAAAAACATCAGCACTAACATAATGGATTCTCAGATCCTGTCTTCGGGGATGACAAACAGAATCAAGTGACAAGGTACTATCCCTCTAGTATTCCCCCTGCTCTCCAAGTCTCTCTGTTCCTCTCTATTTATCTCCGTCCCTCCATCGCTCTCCGTTTATCTCTTCCTCCCTCTGCCTTTATTTTCCCACACCATCTCTCTCCCCATCTCATTCTTGCCCGTCTCCCCCTGGACGACGGGCCCGTCCCGCCCCCCTCCAGAGTCAGTAGCTCCAGTAATGGCTGTTACCCAGCAGTGGGTTTCCTCCAGGGTCTGGACTACAGATAAGCAGAGAATGAGAACGCCTACTGTGCCATTCCCAGTCGGAGATGATTGATTTAAAGAACCTGTTGTTTATCCGGCGAGATTGTCTGTGAAATTATGGAAACCAGGTCCAGAATTGAGGGGCCTGAGAGACAAACTGACTGTAGCAAAAGACTAACAGGATTTTTCAGGCTGCCTGCCTGCTTCAGGGAGGAACAATGTGACTACATCGTTATCACCGAATCCACACAGACAGATGCCTTACCAGACAGTCCATAGTAATGGTGGGTCACAGATAGAGAGGCTGTCTGACCAGTTCTCATTTCAACATTACCTTACCACAGACCAGTAACGGTACATTATCTAATGGGCTTTATGATGTTGTGGTAGTCTCTTCCATAATCCTTCACCTCCACCTAAGAGCAGCATGTGGATATCTTAACTAAGGACCAGCGTGGCAGCATGTCTATAAATCACACAGTGAGGAGCCCCTGCTGTGCTGTCTCTAATCTCAGCGTTCCATGTTCTCTCCTTCAGGGGAGGAGAAAAATTGCCGTAATTTTCCATGATTGCGGGGTACTGACGACACAGGTGATTGGCTACCATCTGGTTGAGCCCTCCCCCTTGTTGTTGCGATGGGAAAGCTGTCTCGCTGCTCTCTGTCTGTAGATGATAAACTAGAAGATTAGGATTGCTACTGCTTAGCATCATGCCTGGAGAGTCAATTAGTGTTCATATGCTAAGAAAAATACCAATAAAACACGCAACCTACAATAGATGGGGCAAAGACTTCCAACCAGGGCTCGCAACTAACTTTTTCCCTCGAAGTGCAAAATGTACTTGACCTGTCCCAAAATGTAAATTCTTGTGTTTTAGTATTTTGACAGGCTGATATGGGTCTAGGTTACTCCTTTCCTTTCACTGTGTGAAAAAAAGTTTTGAAGGGTTGAAAAAATATTTTCGAATACATATTTTTTATAAAATGTTTTGAAAAAAAAAAAGTTTCCAAAGGTTGAAAAAAAAAAAAAAAAAAAAAAGTGTTGAAAGGTTGCAACACATATTTTGGAAAATGTTTCGAAAGGTAACATTTTTTTTTCTAAAAAATGTACATTTACATTTATAAAGCAATAAAGTGATGCCTGTCCTTGCTACAAATGGACAATAAACTTGAACTCCTATGAGTAAAGGCTAACCTTTCAATCACTTTGCGTCATGTTCTCGTCCAATGATATCATCCCATGGGACTGTGTGTTGACCTCTCTTTGATGGCCACAGGCCTTAGCTACATCAGGGTCTGCTAAACAAAGTTCACCTTGCGGGTGGTGCAATTATTACTTGCAATGTTGTCGATCAAGATTTAACTAGAAAGTCAAGGTAACACTAAAACATATAGAAGACTGACAGGTCAGCTAGGTTCAGCTCTTAACCGCTGATAAAATGGGGTGATGATTGGATTCTGGTAGGATAGACACTCAAGCACACCCACACTGAGAGCGGAGAAGAGGACACATGCACATTTCTCTACTCCTGTCTCTAGAGAGAGAGAGACAGAGAGAGAGAGACAGAAAGAGAGGAAAAGAGAGCTGAATCATGAATACACCAGGGGGAAGGAGACTATATTGTGTGTCAACAAAGAAAGACGCATTGTTGTCTTTAATTACTGTCATTAATGTGGTTTTATTGGGAGTGCTAACAATAGAAAGGCAGGGCCACAGGAGTGTGTGTTTTCAGAGCAGAGCTGGCCGGACGCTCCCAGGGGGGGCTGGCCATGCCATTACACACTGAGCACGCTCAGTACAGGAGCAATACACCCTGGGAAAGGTCCGGTGCTAATCACACTGATACACACCCACACACATACTGTACACACACACACACATACTTTACATTCACACACATATAGACACACACCCACATACTATATTCACATACATGCACACACTCAATTAGCCACTTACATGTTTTGACAGGTTGGCACTCTTGGAGTCAACATCATACCTGTGGAAGAGAGAGACACACAGGTCATAGAGTTAGAAATCTACAGAGAATGACAGGTTCTAGAATAGATAGAGACTGGGATCAGTGTATAAGAACAAGAGGTGTCAGGCTCTCAGGCTCTCAGACTGTCGCTTAACTACCCAGGTAAATTCACATGACTGAACAAGGAGAGGTTTTCAATCAATATTCTCATTGACGCTTTAGAGATTTCAATTTCAAACAGGTGTGTGCCTTCCGCTAAAACCTGATCCGAAATTATCCTCAAAGCGATCGGTGACGCTCGTGTGTGTGTGTGTGTGTGTGTGTATGTCAGAGAGAGCAAGAGAGAGAGAGCGAGAGAGAGCGAGAGAGAGCGAGAGAGAGCGAGAGAGAGCGAGAGAGAGCGAGAGAGAGCGAGAGAGAGCGAGAGAGCGCAAGAGAGAGCGAGAGCGAGAGAGAGAGAGAGAGAGAGAGAGAGAGAGAGAGAGAGAGAGAGAGAGAGAGAGAGAGAGAGAGAGAGAGAGAGAGAGAGAGAGAGAGAGAGAGCATGTTTCTGTATCCGTTATGCTGGCTGCGTTTTTATGACTGTGTGTGTCATGTAGCCATTTGCTGGAGCCATTTTTCTCTAAGCTACACTTTATCTTTCCAGCTGAGCCAGTCATAGTATGGTACTCTCTCAGCCAGTGATGCCTGGCTATCAGTCATCAGAAGCACTGTAAACACACCCATCCTTAGAAAGAAGTCCTGTTTATTTTATTTCTCTAATGAGTTTTTCAGACTGGGTTGTAGGTGCTAATAAACACCACTGGTTCTGAGCCCAATGGAGGGCAAGACTGTGTGACTGTTGATGTGTGTATCAGAGAGGGCTGAATGACCACAGGAAGACCTCCAGGGGAGACAGAGAGCTGGCCAGGCCTGGATGAGGGGTTAGGCTGGTGGACTGCTGTCTGAGGGAGCAGGCCTAGCCCACAGCAGCTGTCTGGAGCTCTGATGCTGATGGCACCCGCCTCCACTCACACACAGACACACCCACAGATCACACCTCCAGATACACACACCCACACAGACACACCCAACCACAACCACAGATCACACCTCCAGATACACACACCCACACAGACACACCCAACCACAACCACAGATCACACCTCCAGATACACACACCCACACAGACACACCCAACCACACCCACAGATCACACCTCCAGATACACACACCCACACAGACACACCCAACCACACCCACAGATCACACCTCCAGATACACACACCCACACAGACACACCCAACCACACCCACAGATCACACCTCCAGATACACACACCCACACAGACACAAACACACTCCGACAAACTCCATCCATGCCTCAGAGACAAAAATAAGCACAAAAGCTCACTTGCACGCAGACACACAACACTTAAACGCCCCCTTGCACTCCCACCCTTCCCATCTAAGAGGGCAGAAATGCAGCCATGTGAACAGGGGCTGGTGTTGGTGAGGAGAGACTTCAGGTTGGTTTTGCTGCCAGGGTCAGAGAGGCAGGTAGCAGAATAGATGTATCACTATGAAAGAGTGTTGGAGCAATAACCTGCGGGATATTAGTTATATAACACACCCTGGGAGGATGTTCTGTTCCACTGAAACACTTGCTTACATTCAGGAAAACTGGCTCCCTGTAGCGAGGAAGGACGAAAACACACATTTATACACAAACCCAAACAACTGTCTCGGCAGAGACACACATAAGAAAAGAGCCACAGGCACACAACCAGATCCAGAAGGGTAGGAGTGGGTGTGGGAGTGTGTGTTTGTGTCAGTGTGTGTGGGAGTGTGTGTGGGAGTGTGTGTTTGTGTCAGTGTGTGTGTATGTGTGTGTGTGTGTGTACAGCCTGAAGACTAATGTTACAGTAACCCAAGCCTGTAGTCTACCACTCAGCCTCTGCTCCTCTCAGACACTTAAGGACCCTACGAGAGCACTTCCACATGAGTCCTCTCCTCTCCCCTGCTTCCTCCTCCCCCTCTCCTGCCTCCTCCCCCTCTCCTGCCTCCCCCCTCCTCTCCTGCCCCCTCTCCTGCCTCCCCCCTCCTCTCCTGCCCCCTCTCCTGCCTCCTCTCCTGCCCCCTCTCCTGCCTCCCCCCTCCTCTCCTGCCCCCTCTCCTCTCCTGCCCCCTCCTCTCCTGCCCCCTCTCCTCCCCCCTCTCCTGCCTCCACACTCCTCTCCTGCCCCCCTCTCTCCTGCCTCCACACTCCTCTCCTGCCCCCCTCTCTCCTCCCCCCTCTCCTGCCTCGACACTCCTCTCCTGCCCCCCTCTCTCCTCCCCTCTCTCTCCTCCCCCCTCTCCTGCCTCCACACTCCTCTCCTGCCCCCCTCTCTTGCCTCCTCCCCTCTCTCCTCCCCCCTCTCCTGCCTCGACACTCCTCTCCTGCCCCCCTCTCTCCTCCCCTCTCTCTCCTCCCCCCTCTCCTGCCTCCACACTCCTCTCCTGCCCCCCTCTCTCCTCCCCTCTCTCCTCCCCCTCTCCTGCCTCCACACTCCTCTCCTTCCCCCCTCTCTTGCCTCCTCCCCTCTCTCCTCCCCCCTCTCCTGCCTCGACACTCCTCTCCTGCCCCCCTCTCTTGCCTCCTCCTCTCTCTCCTCCCCCCTCTCCTGCCTCCACACTCCTCTCCTGCCCCCTCTCTTGCCTCCTCCCCCCTCTCCTGCCTCCACACTCCTCTCTCCCCCCCCTCTCCTTTCTTCCCCTCCCTCTTATCCCCCTCCTCTCTTCACCTCTCTCCGTTCTTCCCCTCCCGAGAGCGAGAGAGAGTGAGAGCGAGAGAGAAGATTATAGTATGGCCTGATGTTCGCCCACACACATGATCCAGAGCCTACGGGGAACCAACACGCACGCGCACACACACACACACATGAAAAGAACACAGCATGCTTCAACACAACACACAAGGCAGCATGCCGCTCACTGTAGAGTACACACAACCACAGTGAATCAGACACACCCACCCACACAGACAGCACACGCACACAGCAGCCCATTTACACTCCCTCTGCCTCAGTGAGCTGCATTAGGGCTCCCTGTGCTATTTATAGCCTGTCGTGTATTTCTGCCTCCCTGTCACTCAAACTGCATGAAAAACAACCCGGACACAACATGGACATGTGTGTGCGTGCCTGTGTGTTTGTATGTATGTGTGATTGCGTGTATGTATGTTTTAGAGAGAGAAAATATACGTGTGTGTGTGTGTGTGTGTGTGTGTGTGTGTAAGAGAAAATGTTTGTGTACATTCGTGTTTCTGTGTGAGAGCGAGAGAAAATGTGTGTGTGTGTATGCCACGTCATTCACACACAAAAGAAAAGAGTGATGACTGTTGTAAATGCCATCTCTTCCTATGACTGTGATAATCACATTACATCTAATGTTGCACATTTGGCCAGCCATGGAAATCTCATCCAACACTCAGCTGACACACACCATGAAGACACAGCCTGTCTGTCACTCTCTCACACACACACACACACTCTCTGTCTGCTCTCAGAGAGGGGACACACATTTCTCTATTCCTGCCTCCATAAAGAGGGAGAACGAGAGAAGGAGAGTGACAGAAAATGAGAGAGAGAGATATCAGGAGAGAGAGAGAGAGATACCAGGAGAGAGAGATACCAGGAAAGAGAGAGATATCAGGAAAGAGAGAGAGAAATACCAGGAGAGAGAGATACCAGGAGAGAGAGAAATACCAGGAGAGAGAAATACCAGGAGAGAGATATACCAGGAGAGAGAGAGAAATACCAGGAGAGAGAGAGAGAGAGAGAAATACCAGGAGAGAGAGAGAGAGAGAGAGAGAGAGAGAGAGAGAGAGAGAGAGACAGTGAGTGAGAGGAGACCCAGGCACAGTGACAGACAGCCGTGTTGTATCTTGATGCAGCAGCTCCCGTGTTGAGGGAGGCAGGCGTTGGGAAAGCAGGGCATTGTGATTCATCACCTGGTGATCATTTCATCCACTTCCCCCCTCAGTAAATAAGACAGCTGCCAGGTCAGCAGATGGCATGTTAGGCCCTGGTCCTCCCAGCGCTGGCCTCATCTATCATGCAGACCCCGAGCCGGAGGAGGCCGGCCGGATGACCAACCAGGGGCCGCAAGGTGAAGCGCGGAGCCGGGTTCGGCTCGACTGTCTCCCTGCCTGAAGGAATCTGCCTCTTCCTGTATTCATTCCAGGGTCCTGGTTCCCTGGTTGTCATGACAACTCGCGCCGACAAACGGGTGCGGGCACACTCGCGCCCAAACGCATCCCTCCTGCTAGCTCGCTCTCTCTCTCTCCCTCTTCTTTTCTTTCTCTCCTTCTCTCTCTCCCCTCTCTTTCATTTTTCTGTCTCTCTCTTTCTCTACCCTCTCCCCCTCATTTTTTTTTACCTCTCTCTCTCTCACTCACACACAAACAGAGCTTCAGTTTCCCTCTCTGCCTTTGCAACCTTGTGACCTCTTCCATGTCACCCAAATATTTAAGCATCCACTGTGACAAGACGCTGAGCTGAGATACTGATACACAAACACACACACACACCCACACACACACACACCCACACACAGGCTTTACCAGGATCTCATCTGTATAGACACACACCGTATACAAACACATTGAGACACGCACTGCTGTTCTGAATGTGTGTCTATTTTTTACTCACAGATCAAATCGCAGGTTCTGTCTTTCCTCGAAGAAATAATCCAAGATGAACTTGCGTACAAACTCTGGGTTCAGCGTGTTGTCAATCACTTCTGTTCTTCCAAACTAAAGAGAGCGAGAGAGAAGACAGGAAAATGAGAGAGAGAAATTGAATCAGTCTCCAACCAGTCAGACATTTCCCTCCATCTAGCAGAGTGATCCAGCAGTGCTACACCTTGGAGGGGTGCTCATTATAGCTGGAGGAACCCTGGGCTTGACTTGAGCCATGCTGAGAGGGACTGACTGATGGAGTGACTGAATATGAGGTGGAGAGGACTGGAATGCATGGAGATAGGTAGCATGTATGGAAAACCCCCCTCGACGATTAGAGGCAGAGCTAGTGTGAGCGTGTTTTATATTAATATGTACAATAATGTATATAAGGTTAATATATATTGTATATACTGTATAGTAGCCACTCCCCCCCCCAAAGTATGCAGAGCCACACTCACCTCCCTCCACTCTTTGTTGCCGATGCCTTGAGTGTAGAGAACGCAGACTGTGGGTGGAGGGGGGGGGGGGGGGGGGGGGGGAGCAGGGAGACACGTCAGGTCAAACCACAGGTATCAGTCTGTACCTACAGCTGTTGTTATCCCAGGACATACCGCCAGAGCTGCAGGACTGTTAAACCTTTGCTACCTTGGCAGACATGTCAGATGAGGCTCATTAGTTTGTTAATGATCAGTCAATGGCAACATCAAACAACTTGGACAACAATAACAACAACATCAAAACATATCCATAACTTAGCCAGGTCCCCTCACAAAAGCATGAAATGGTTGTGAATTAATTTGATTCCCCGAAACAAGATAATTTTCTAAAAAGGCATATTACCGAGCTCACCGATGCTATACTAATTTCAGAAAGGCTTTGATGTTGTTTCCAGGTTGCGACACACACACACACACTCACATACACATGCTCTCACATACAAACACACACACACACACACACACACACACACACAGGGCCATGTTTGATCACCTACTCAGCACAGTGCTGGAGAGAGCTGAGGCAATTAGCCTGTGCAGAAATCCCTCTCACAGTGAGAGGGATGAGAGCTGTACGAGTGCAGCCTTTGTCCTTCTATACTCACTGACTGCTCGCTCCCTCTCCCCCACACACATACGCATACATACATACACACACACACACACACACACACACACACACACACACAGATTGATTATCTAACTTTCTCATCTCCATATCCTGATATGAATGCAGGGTGTTTGTTGAGAGCACATTCCTGTAATTGGTCTGAACAGAGTGGAGTTGGAGATGTGTGACAGTGGAATATGATGTTTTGCTAAAGACAGTCTAGCCCAGCCCAGTCTAGCTTAGTCCAGCCTATTCTAGCCTACTACAGCCCAGCCCAAAGCCAGCTGGCTCCATGCATGCCTCTCTCTTCTTTTTACTTCTTCCTTCCTCATCCCTCCCTTCCTCATTCCTCCCTCCATTTTCCCTCTGCATCTCTTGCTTTCACGTTGTTCCCCTCCACCCCCTGCCTTCCTGCCCAGTGCCCAGTGAAGCAGCATAATGCTGGGTGACTTGGACCCCATAGCTCAGCAGAATAGCACCACAGCTGCTCGGCACCAGAGCTGCCTCCCCCAGACACCCAGAGCTGCCTCCCCCAGACACCCAGAGCTGCCTCCCCCAGACACCCAGAGCTGTCTCCCCCAGACACCCAGAGCAGTCACTCCATCAAGGTCACTTTAGTCGTCGTTATCGTCCTTATTCCCATCAATATCACCATCATGACAGGCCATAGTAATGACCATGACCGTGACTAGGGAATGACACAGGGACAAGAAATCTAAATGATTAAAGACACTGGGAGTCTCAAAAAATAGGAGACACAGTTAGGTAAGGTAAACGAAAAAGAGAAGAGAAAATAAAAACTTACACAAGTTCATGCAAGGCTACTGGAAGACATTAATTGCAAGAAAGTGGAGAAAAGCAGAAACGCGTAGACAAAAAGACCTGGAAGAAAAGAAAACAGAAAAATGTAAAAGCATTCATAGAAGAATGAACATGCAGAGAAAGAGAGAGGGAGAGAAAGAGAGAGAGGCAAGAGATAAGAGTCAGAATAAGACAAACAAAGAGTGACAGAGACAGAGAGAGGCAGAGAGAGAGAGAAGCCAGCATACTGAACAGCACAGCCATGACAGTTGTCCTGGATAATGAGAAGGAATCCCATGAATATGTTCCTGATTAGCGCCCATCTGAACAAGGTATTATCAGCCAGGCTGAGAGGAGGCCATGCCCATGATCTGCTCTGCTCCAGGTAGTGGGGGTCAGATGGCTGAGCGGTTAGGAAAATAGGCTATTAATCAGAAGGTTGCCGGTTCCATTCCCAGCTGTGAAAAATGACGTTGTGTCCTTGGGCAAGGCACTTAACCCTACTTGCCTCAGGGAGAATGTCCCTGTACTTACTGTAAGTCGCTCTGGATAAGAGCGTCTGCTAAATGACTGAAATGTAAATGTAAAATGTAGGTAGACTCTGGCTCATGTCCACAAGTCCACCACACTAACATTACATTTACATTTACATTTAGCAGATGCTCTTACCCAGAGCGACTTACAGTAAGTACAGGGACATTCCCCCCGAAGCAAGTAATGTGAAGTGCCTTGCCCAAGGACACAACGTCAATTGACACGGCCAGGAATCGAACTGGCAACCTTCAGATTACTAGCCCGACTCCCTCACCGCTCAGCCATCTGACTCTCGGAGATACATGACAGCAGTTCAGTCCAGGTACACATTCCATCAACAACACCCTCCGAACAAGATCTAAGCTATGAAGGATTGCATACCACCGCGTACCATTTTAACCGCAAGTTAGCTACGGTAACTAAGGTGAATCCAGTGTCACATGACTGGCTGGTGTGATCAGCTGCAGTGCTTAGTGACGCTCAGCCGACGTCTGTGGCGTTGTCTTCGTAACTACGTAAGACATTACCACCCACTATGTCGTTGGACATCTAAACATGTATTATCTTCCCGTCATTAGTCATAAAGGCCCTAAGCCCACTTCGTCCAATGACAGGAGACAATCCCACACAGGAAGAGGCAGTGACTCACAACTTTTGTGCATAAAAAAAAAAGGTCATAAGTATAATTTTTTCATCCTTTTTTCAGTCTTTTTTTCTTTCAATCTGCCCTCTCTTCTCTCTCTCTTCTTATCTTGCACCTACACTCGCTTGCCACATTCCTCTGTCAGGCCCAGAAGAGATGAGTGTTGAGATTCTGGAGGCTGACTTCCTGCGTGACCAGGCGTGCTGGAGCAGGGATGACCCAGAGAGACCGGGGTGGGGTGTGGGGGGGGGGGTGTTGTGGGGGGGTGTGGGTGGACCTCACACTGATACAGAAGCAGAGAGAAATGGTTGACACCCAAACCACACACAGGGACACACACAGGGACACACACATGGATCTTACTTGGGTCAGATTTGGAGAAGGTGTCTCTGTCCAACAGGTTCCTGTTGGCAGAACAAGAGAAAACAACAGTCAGTCGGAGAGTGGATTTAAACCTCCAGCATGTTTCTGTGGAACCAAGAGAGGTTCGTTCCCTGGGTTACCAGTAGTCAGTTTGAAAGTGAAGAATGAAAGCCTTGCTCTTTAATATATATCTTGGAGAAAATGAATTTTCTCATGAACGTTTCTTTCTTCGAAACACAGGATACTGTAGGAAACTTACACAATATTTGAGCTGTAAACACAATCTCCCCTCCCCTAACTAATTTCCAAACACAACAAGACAATGGGTCCATTGTTCTGCAGTGCAAGCTCCTCATTCTGTTTGCAAAGCAGAAACTGATGTTTTCTCTCTCCCGGTCTCTCCCCAGCTTACAGATTCTGCCAAGGCCTACATCATCCTCATCTAGCTGGTGTGTTCCACTCCAGAGTGGGACTGTGAGGGGATATACTGAGGCCCGTTACACTGGGCTATGACTAGGAGGAGGAGAGGAGAGGAGAGAAGAGGAGTTAAATAGAGAGTGGTGCTTGGGAGTACGGGTTATGATTTGGGGATGAGATGAGGATTTACGAGTCACAGACAGGAGTGGAAGCCCCGCGGGTCAGCAGGGCCATCAGTGTGTATGGAGAGAACTCCCCTTTCTCAGCAGACAGCCCTCTCCCGTCCCACTGACCCGGGTCAGACCGGACATGTACTACTACACAGCACCAGGATGTTCGCCTGATCCCCACAAAGCCCTGGGATTGCGATGGGCTTTGGAAGGGCGTTCAGCTGAACCCCTGGCAGCGTGTGCTAAGCTGGAGTCTGGATCCTGCAGACGTCCCTCCATCTCTCCCTCTCCCTCTCCCCCTCCCCCTCTCCCTCCCCCTCTCCCTCTCCCCCTCCCCCTCTCTCCCTCTCCCTCTCCATCTTTCCCTCTCTCCCTCTCCCTCTCCATCTTTCCCTCTCTCCCTCTCTCCCTCTCTCCATATCTCCCCATCTCCCCATCTCCCCATCTCTCCATCTCTCCATCTCTCCGTACACCTCCTACAGTAGCTTCCCTGTTCTCTCTCGTTCACTTGCTCTGCTTGCTTTTTTCTCCATCTTTCCCTCCCTCCCTCCCTCCATCCGTGTTCGTTGCTCTATCCATCTTCCTCTATGGAGTCTTGGGGCAGCAGCATCTCCAGCTGGGTCATTCTCACAACCAGAATACATATTTCAGGAGGATTACTGCTTACATCATCGTGACTAGCCTTTGGGTGGTCCTCCAAGGTTCCCTGTTTGTGTGTGTGTGTGGTGGGGAGGGGGGGGCAAGTTTCAGGAATTCCTCCAAGGTTGCAAATAGTTATGACTCATACATCGCTTTATCCCGCTTTATCCCCCTCTCTCTCTCTCTCCCTCTCTCCCTCTTTTTCTCTCTCCAGTGACAGGAGGTAGATGAAGCAAGCTCAAATGTGGTCATGTTTTATCCAGAGCTAAGCCGGTAACTTCCATGAAGGGCTGTGAGGCCTTCAGAGGCCACCACTCTGCACAACCAGGTGGAAGAGTGGAACACTGACATCATAGTCTGACTGAAAAGGTCCAAACACTGATGGATCTCAGGGAGATTTATTTGTCAGTAGTGAATAAAACATCCTGCAAGCTGGCTCCCAACTGAGACTGGACCAAATCGCCGCTCACTCTAGCCAAGAGACAGGACACACACACATTCCTACTCTCTCTCATTATCTCTCTACCGTTGCCCATCATCCACTCTCTCCAAGGAACACAACAAGTGTGACCTGTTGGATGGACACCTGTCAATCACAGCCCAGGGCTGTCAATCACTCTGCACAGCTGTCAATGCAGACTCAGATCAGACGAGGATGGGATTCTGACAGTCTGTGTCTGTCTCCATCCTTCTCTCTCTCTCTGCCTCTCTCTCTCTGCCTCTCTTTCTGCCTCTCTCTCTCTGCCTCTCTTTCTGCCTCTCTCTCTCTGCCTCTCTCTCTCTGCCTCTCTCTCTCTGCCTCTCTCTCTCTGCCTCTCTCTCTCTCTCTCTCTGCCTCTCCCTCAAACTGTCGCCTATGTCTCGTTCCCTCTCTGTGTCCCTCTCATGAATCTCATCAGCCAGCGTAATGGAGAGAAACAGATGAGAGGAGGAAGGGGGGATGACAGACTGAGAGATGGGGATGATGAGAAGCACCTCACCCTACCGCCACAAAGGAGATGACAGGGCTGTCCCTTCTGTCTCATTATTCTAAAAGGCTGTTAGAAAAGTGTTTGTGCACTTGTACTGTATGTGAGTGTATGTGTGTGTGTGTGTGTGTCCCAGACCCCCCTCCAAGGCTGTGATGTGTCACTCACGCTGCCTCCGAGTCAGCAGGCCTCAGCAGGAGCCGACCCCAGCCTCCAGAGCCAGCCGTAACCACGGCACTGGGAGCCGTTACTGTGGCAACTGGCAGCTAATGGAGGCAGCCACCCACTTGACTGACTGACTTACAGTTGGTCTTTTATGCCTTGTCTTGGCAAGGGGTCTTATCCGTGGTATTAGCATGGGATTAGCACAACTCCAGAAAGCCTCATTGGTCTGATATCAGTTCCCTCTATGATGGTTGACAGATTCCCCTCTCCTCTCCTTTGATGTGATAGGACTGTGGCATTCATTTAATGAACACATTTATGTCTCTGATTGGCCCAAGAGCAACAAATCTCGACTGGTCGCTCATGACAGCGTTACCTTGACGACTCGCTGTGCATGAGCAACCCAACTGGGGACCCTCACCTACCCATCATCCTCTCTGCCTCTCCGCAGAAATAAATTGGGTTTTCAACCTGATGGAATGGAGTGAGACACGAGGCCTGCTGGAATGGGGTGTGACTGACAGTTGGTAGGTGGAGAGGTGGGTAGAAAGGTAGATAGGTAGGTATTGTAGGTACAGTAAGGTATTGTAGGTTGGTAGATAGGTAGGTAGATAGGTAGGTAGGTATTGTAGGTAGGTAGGTACAGTGAGTACATAGATACAGTAAGTAAATAGGTAGTATGATAGATAAGGTAAGTAGCTAGGATAATATGTAGATAGTTAGGTAGGTGGGTAAGTAGGTCGGTTGGTAACTATGTAGAAAGGGTAGAACAGCGAGAGAGCATAGAAGGCAAGCGGACAGTCCCCTATTATCCAACCTAAGAAGCGCTTCAGAAAGAGGGCTCTGTGAAACTGTATATTAGCCGGCCTATTTCTGTCCTCTTGATCCCAGTCTGAGATCCAGAGCCATGGAGGCAGAGACACGTCTAGGGGACTGAGAGGGGGGCTGCGAGTTGGAAACGTGAGTCAAATAAGGAGAGATTAGATAATGACACTTTTTTTAAATACGCCTCCTCAACGCCCGTACAGTTCCTCTCCTCCTCCTCTCTGCTCTCCTGTCCCCCCTGCTACGCTCTCCTCTCCAGACAGGGGGTTCCTCAGCCTCTCGTCCTGGACTGTGCCCTGGATAATGGCTCAGTGGAGAATACACCACCTCACTGAACTAGATACAGCAGTCCCACACAAGCAAACACTCACTCTCTCACACACACACACACACACACACACACACACACCAGGGAAGCAGAGGGGCAGGGCTTCTGGGTGGCAGCAGACAGGGGTAGAAGGGCAGAGGGGCAGGGAGCCAATAGGCAGGGTGGCAGGACGGCAGACAGCAGAAGGGCAGCATGGCAACAGAGCAAGAAATATCTGGCAGAAATATGCCCAACTGGGCATGCTCACATCTGCTGTGTCTTTGCAACAGGTCAGTGAGTTTAGTTCCACAGGTACGAGTTTGACTCTCTCCCTCTCTCCCACCCCCCACTGTCAATCCCAACTAGAAACTCATCTCCCTCTCTCGGCCCCTCTTCTCTATCTCTCCCTCTCTTTGTATCTGTCTTTATCTCCCACACACACTCCTCCCTCTCTATCTATCTCTCACACCCACACACCCACACACACACAGAGAGACTCATCACACAGACCCATCACACAGTGGCACAGGAGGAGGGCATCAGCAGCTTGTACGTTCTCAGAGCCTCTCTCCCAGAGACCTGCCCTAATTTTTCTTGACAAGGGCTTGGGAGAGCAAAAAGACACACTCCAGCTCACTCACACACATGCAGACACACGCATACAGAGTAAGAGAGAAAGAAGCGCACACATGCAAACACACACACTCACTGTCTGTGCAGACAGCCCCCACTCAGTGTCTGTGTGTGTGTTTTTACATGTTAATGACTTGTGTCTTCTCGCTGTCGACAGCATGCCAGCAACAGCCATAATCACTGATCTACTGGTAACACACTTTACTCTGTAGCATGGTCTAATTAGGCCTGGGGGAGGGCTGGTCTATCATGCAGTCTCACAAACACCCACACACAAGTTACAAACATGCACTGACACACACATCACATATACGCAAACACACACATGCAGCAACACACATTAACACTCATGTTTGTTTAAATGTACACCTCTCGGCAAGTGCAAAATCCACTTTGTGTTTGTGTGTGACCCTCTGGCCCCTCTACCTTGCTCTATGTGACCCTCTGGCCCCTCTACCTTGCTCTGTGTGACCCTTTGGCCCCTCTACCTTGCTCTGTGTGACCCTCTGGCCCCTCTACCTTGCTCTGTGTGACCCTCTGGCCCCTCTACCTTGCTCTGTGTGACCCTCTGGCCCCTCTACCTTGCTCTGTGTGACCCTCTGGCTCCTCTACCTTGCTCTCTGTGTGACCCTCTGGCCCCTCTACCTTGCTCTGTGTGACCCTCTGGCCCCTCTACCTTGCTCTGTGTGACCCTCTGGCCCCTCTACCTTGCTCTGTGTGACTCTCTGGCCCCTCTACCTTGCTCTGTGTGACCCTCTGGCCCCTCTACCTTGCTCTGTGTGACCCTCTGGCCCCTCTACCTTGCTCTGTGTGACTCTCTGGCCCCTCTACCTTGCTCTGTGTGACTCTCTGGCCCCTCTACCTTGCTCTGTGTGACCCTCTGGCCCCTCTACCTTGCTCTGTGTGACTCTCTGGCCCCTCTACCTTGCTCTGTGTGACCCTCTGGCCCCTCTACCTTGCTCTGTGTGACTCTCTGGCCCCTCTACCTTGCTCTGTGTGACTCTCTGGCCCCTCTACCTTGCTCTGTGTGATCCTCTGGCCCCTCTACCTTGCTCTGTGTGTCTCTCTGCATTAGTCAAGCAGAGAACACAAAGGGATGCCAGCATGTAATCTCAATAACTGTTCATCTGGTGTCACTGTTGCTATTTAAATTAGGCACATGATGTTGGCAAGGTCAACAGTTATATGACAGTGAATGAGACAAGGGCACAGACACACAATTGGACACACACACACACATCCACACACTAAGAAGATGTATGTGCATGAGAGAGGGAGAGAGAGAGAGAAAGAGCGGGAGAGCATTGCTTTTCCAGCAGTCTGTCAGACTGGATATCGCAATAGCGACAGTGATTGACAGTCAGGCCACTAGGTCCCGCCCCCCTACTTCCTGTTACTGACACTCTGAAACAGGGGTTCCCTCTGACACTAAAGGAAGGGAGATCCTACACGAACACACTCAGGAGGGAAGAGGAGGGAGGTCATGTGTGACGGAGGAGAGGCTGGGGCGAGAGGGGAGGACAGGGGAGGGGGGCGGGTGCAGAACACAAGGAGAGAGGTGAGAGGGGAGGGGGAGAGGAGGGCGTGTGTGAGGGGAGAGGGGGCAGAGGAGAGGGGGAGAGGAGGGTAGTGTACTGGCTACAGAGTTGCAGTGCTGGTAGAAGGACTGGTGGGTGAGACCACAGCAGCTTCCTGGATAGATAGCTGCTTAGGGGCCTAGCTCTGTTACCGGCAGGGATGGCTTCACAGATATTGATGTAGTGTAGGCCCTGGAAGAATGCCCTGGTGATTACTCACTGATACTCCTCTGCCTGCCTGCCTGAGTTTTCCCTGTTAAGTAACACAGTCACATGACTTTAATGCTGACCGTAAGGATCGTCAATCACCACCACACAAAACTGTGTGCACTGAATGGGATTGGAGATGTATTTAATCCTAGCAGCGTGTGTGTGTGTGTGTGTGTGTGTGTGTGTGTGTGTGTGTGTGTGTGTGTGTGTGTGTGTGTGTGTGTGTGTGTGTGTGTGTGTGTGCATTTCTGTGTGTTTTTGTGTCTTGGTGGGAGTTAGGGAGCTTGGAGGGGGAGGGCTCATTTAACCTTGAAGGGCATTGTGGGGTATTACAGAGGCAATTAGTAGCAACGTGAATTACTCCTAGCATCAATGCAACCTGTACTTAATACACTGACTAATCATACGCAGCACAGTATCGTGTGTCATTGCAGGGCACTGGAGACTGTAATGAATTCAGCTTGATAGGCAGCAAATCGATCAATCCTCTGCTTAGTTTACGCTCTACTGACCACAGTACTATTTCTGTGTGTGAGTGTGTGTGAAAGACGGTTACTCTATGTCTGTATGCATGCGTGTGAAGGATGGTTAGCCTACTCTTGAGCATGCGAGCGTGTGTGGAATGAAGGTCCTCAGCGTGTGTGTGTACTGTATGTGTGTGTGTGTGTGTGTGTGTGTGTGTGTGTGTGTTCATGCGTTCTCCTGAGAGCAGAAGACTAGGAGCTCTTTGTGCCGCAGCTGCCAGCCTCGCAGAGGCAGCAGGAGTCACAAGCCCAGACTCACACCTCCATACCTGCACCTGGACACACCTGAACACTGGCCACATCCCTGCACCCTGCCCAGGCAGCAGGGCCAGCCCCCAGCCAGCCCCCCGGAGCACGGCCTCCCTCTGCCCCAGAGAGGAGCAGTCGTGCTGGGCAGACAATGAGCTGAGAGGGTGCCTGTATGGAGGCTTTGTGCTGCTGTTAACCTTGAGACCTTCCCTCTTACTGATCCATATCATGCCATTAAGTCAAGCGCTAGGTATGGCTGAACTACCCTGTGGAGTGTGGCGCTGCACACACACACACACACGCACGTACACACACACACACACACACACAGTATCTACACACACACACACACACACACACACTGTATCTACACACACACACAAACAAAGAACTACCCTGTGGAGTGCCGAGCTGCATGAACACGCGCGCGCACACACACACCTGCCACATCTACACAAACACACACAAACAAACAAAGATCCATGGGTCTAACAGTGGTACAGAGACTAAGAGATGGAGCACAGATAAAGACACAACTGTCAGATGTCTCCTGACTCGAGGCATCCCCTTCCATGGTCCAGTAGAGAGAACAGCAGCAGAGGGGGGGCTGGTGACTCACCAGACCTGTATCTAAACAAAGGGAGGCTGTGGGGGAGAGGGGGAGGGAGGCTGTGGGGGGTAGTACTCGTGGATGCAGTGGCAGTGGATTCAGCAGTGGCAGGTGTGTGTGTGTGTGTGGGGGGGTGAGCATAAGGCTAGAAGAGACCTGCATGTGCAGCGTGGTCCATGGGCTCCACACACGCACGCAACTGGACACACACATTTCACACACGCCCTCGACCATGCGTACACTTCCACATTCCACAGACAGGCTCCACACACACACACACACACACAGTCACACACACACAGCATGTAGAAAATCCTATCCAGGACAGGATTGGAGAGCCTGGTCGATAGTAATTTCCTCAGAGTGTGGATCTGTGCGCGCTCCCAGACCCCCCTGAGGATAGCCAAACCTTATCAGGGCCCCAGCCTCCACAGCGGTCCGCAGGTGCATTACCAAACAACACAAACTCTTGCACGCACTCACAAACACAACACACTTCTTCAGGGCTTCAAAAATGATTACTTACACTATACCCCCCATCCTACTGATTGCTATTACCTCTGCATGCTCCTCCGAAATCATTCAGCTCCCCACTGTTTCCAGCTAAATGTAGGAGAAGTACATGCAGAGGCTTGACAGTCTTTTGCCTGTCTTTCAGTCTCCTCTCACGGACTGACACATCCTTTGTGTCGATCCTATTTTCTCTGGCTGGTATTGAACAAGGCACAGCAGGTCTGCATCTCCCCTCAAAGCAGACAGACGTGCTTGTTCAATACAGACCATTACTAGATCTTTATAGGCCAGAAAGGTCAGGAAATCATTTCCTGTAGTCACTGGAAAAGGAGCTCCAAAAATACCCCTCCACTGTCAAGATGAGAGTGGTCGGGTTTCTGCTGTTAAAAGGGCTAATCGATCAGCCCCTGTAGCTTAGTAGATTGGCAACTGCACCAGCAGACAAATAGATTTGAGGTTTAGTAGATGATGTGATATTAACTTAGTTGGTGTTATACATATCGTGTGTGTGGTGTGTGTGCGTGCGTGCGTATGAGTGTGTGTGATTTTGTGGGCTTGACCCGTTGGCTTGTGGCGTGACATAAGGAGCCTGTATGAATATCAGCAATGCCTCTGGGAGGTGTGAAGCCCCAGTTCTCAGTGACGGTGAGTCACCCAGTAGAACAGGGATGCACCCCATCCCCTCACCACACACAATTATTAACTTTGTTTACACAGCTGGGGGTAAATAATATGAATTCCTTTTTTTGCCATTCTTAAGAAGAAAAAAAAAAACCTAAACTGACTTCCTACCAGGAAAACAACCCCCAGGAAGCACCGCGGTCATCTAACCTGTTTGTAAACATTCCTCAGCCTCTTTCAGCAGCTGATAAGACTGATCCTGAACTGATGTCTTGTGACTGCCATCTGAACAGCATCCAGGACCAGGCCTGGCCGGGAACATCCCCCGCTTGGCTTCTCTACCTTCTCCATTCCAACCCACATCAGCCCATCACTCACTGCAGCCAAGCCCAGCCAGCAGCTCCCAGGACAGGCAGGCAGGCAGCGGAGCCCAGCCAGCAGCTCCCAGGACAGGCAGGCAGGCAGCGGAGCCCAGCCAAGCCATTAGCAAATGAGTTTGAACTGTATGGACCTCTCTGACATCTGAACACTGGTTAGAGAGGCTTACGTGGGTTTGGTTTGTACATCACCACACATTTCCATCTTCAGAGGGAGGAAGCAAGACTGAAGGACAATGAGAGAGAGAGAGAGAGAGAGAGAGAGAGAGAGAGAGAGAGAGAGAGAGAGAGAGAGAGAGAGAGACAGAGAGAGGGGGTGGGGGGTAGTTTCAAATTCAGTATCACTGTCATCTCAAGGCAATGTTTACGCTTGCTGAGAATTGATTAGATATCAAGAGTGAAAGAGGGATACCTAACTCTGGGGACATTTTGGGAGTCAATCACACTGGTGAGATTGGGGGGGGGGAAGAGAGAGAGAGAGAGAGAGAGAGAGGGGGGGAGGAGAGAGAGAGAGAGGGATAGAGAGAGAGAGAGGGGGATAAAAAGAGAGAGAGAGAGAGAGAGAGAGAGAGAGAGAGAGAGAGAGAGAGAGAGAGAGAGAGAGAGACCCAGCTGGATAGGGTTAGGGTTAGGTAACGAGGCCTCAGTGGTGACACCTGTGCTGGTGCTGATTAAACATGTCCCCGAACAAGCACAGAGACACGGAGACACCACAACATCGGAATGATACTGCATCTCTCAAGAGCAGTGGCCCCTCTCTCTCTCTCACACACACACACACACACACACACGGGAACACTCGAATGACATCATACCATCCATTGCTTCTGATAACCTGAACAGCAGTGTGATTCACATTGGTCACAAGGGGAAGAGTCATGTTGATACCCAAGATCAAGATACTCACTCTCACACAGGCCAAGTAGAACAAATCCAAATTCCTTGTTGTTGATACTGTTGTTTGGCCTGTTTCTGGCTTCAGGAAATAGTGGGGAAGTTATGCAGGAAATGGCCCGGGCCGGAATCTAAACCAGGGAACTGTACACGTCCCTTACCCTGTGAACCACCAGGAGGAACAAACTCCTTGTTCTGCTGTTTAGAATAGCCAGGGCCGGAGCAATGATTGTTGGCCCAAAGTCCACCTAGCCACTCAGCGACTGTAACTAAGTATAAAACCCCAGTGATCATTAAGTCAGCCCAGCCATTCCCCAGCCATTACCATGCATTAAAGCCATCCGCTGGGCCCATTAGGCAGCATTAAACCAGATTGTACTTTCTCCTCTGACGAGAGACTAAGCCTAGATCCGGCCCTTCTCAAGATCCTGCTGGGTTCCTGCTCCGCGCCACTCAGGATCAACTGAGGAGATGTCTAATGGCGCCGCGGCCTCTGCGCCTCGCTGGAACACGGACCTGAACATGTCGGGTGGGGGGGGGTCTACAACAGCTCTCTCTGAGCACTGATCTGTGGTCAGATGGGTCACACGGTCCTGTTCACAAGGCTCGGCTGACCCTGGATCAGTCCTGCCAGGCGCTTTCTGAACAGGTCTGGTCTCTCCTCTGGGTGGGGACCAGGAGGAGGCCCGGAGGAGCCTGAGTCTTGGAGTCTGTAAACACAGACTGAGAGACACTCTCAGTCCTGCTGTGTCAACAAGCAGGCAGATGAGCACGGAGCATTATCAATGTCAACACTGTTCCTGTAGGGCCTGTCTGACCAATCAGAGGTCATGGGCATTGTGTGCGCGTGCTTGCAAGTGTGTGTGTGTGTGTGTGTGGTGTGTAGAGGGGCTATAAGCCTGCAGGGCGTTGAATAGAAAGTAAATAACCATTCACTTCTAACTACTCCCACACATGTGGCCCTTTTCATTGAGCTGCCATTAGCTCCACTTCTACAAATCACTATACATAATTCCTTTCCTCATTCTCTGAAACCATTGAGTGTTTGAGAGAGGGAGAGGGAGAGGAAAGAGGGAGAGGAAAGAGGGAGAGGAAAGAGGGAGAGGGAGAGAGAGAGGAGAGATGCAGTCACCCTAACCCACAGATACCATGGAGTCTCCAGGAGTGGGACCCTAACATGGACGCATGGATAATTAACACTATTCATCTGGGCCGAGCAAAACATAATAAATAACAGAAGGTTGCATTTGCTCCCCATTCACAAACAAAGCAGTGAATTATTTACAAGTGACTTTGAAAAAACACGAGTCACTATGCTCTAAATACAGACTGAGTTAGCTAACATTCCAGTCAGTCAGGGTAGCAGACACACCAAAATGTTCATTATTCTACTTTATTTCAGAGCTATGCTGCTAACCCTTGTTTACAAAATAATAAAGCCTTGTTCTATATTCATGTGCACCTTATTGGGATTAACTTCGATAGAAGCTTCCAACCAAATGATTGTTACGAAATATTGCAGCTGGAAGCCAGTGACAGCCAGGGCTAGGTTTGGGAGCCTGTGCCATAAAAGTACTGAAGTGTCCCAAACCGCTTCTGGTATTGATCAGGGGCTGGCGCAAAAATCAATCACAACATTGTCTTCAGCTTACAGCTGGACAGAAGCCAGTGTTTTACTTCAGTCTTGGCACAGGTCGATCCACTCTGATTTAGAACTGCTGACTAACTGACTTCAGTGATTTGGCTGCAAAGGATCTTAATGAACCAAAAGTGGGAGAGAAACAAAATGGTTGTTTGAAGATCAAGCAAAGCGCACATGTCCAAACTGACAGTTTCACACAAACATATTTTGGGACTAACATCTGACATCTTAACAACCTTTTCTGTCTTCTCAGGAAAAGAACAAAGCGTTCTGAAGTAAAAGTATATCACATCACTACAGTCTGCACGCACGTACACACACTCACACTCACATGCATTAACACCACCGAGTACAGATTCACACACCCCACACACACACACACACACACACACACACACACACACACACACACACACCTGGCCGTAACCATAGAAGCAACGAACATCTCACTCCCTACTTTTCTGGAAGGTGGTGGTGTTAATGCAACACAAATGGACACATGCGCAGAAGTACACAGACATTCACAGCCCCCTCCACCTTCAGTCAGTGAGAGTGTGTGTGTGTTGGAGGTGTGAGTGAGCAGGTTTTCCCCTCCGAGTCAGGATCAGCATGCATCTATACAGTAGGACTACACTCTCTCCCTAGCCTTGAACAGCCAACTGTCGATTTACAGTAGTCTACTGTTCTCAACTGTACAGCAGCCTACCATACTGTAATCCATGTACTTTTTGTACACACTGTGTATGGATTATAGCCTCTTCTGCAATATACCCACTTCTTCACCAACCCTAATGTGAAAAGGGTACTTGAAAGTCTGAAAATTTGCCACTGGATAAAAACTTTCACCACGACACCAGTTGTAACAACATTAGATATAGAGGATGAAGTAGATGAAACTTGAGCTGGTTAAACTGCAATAGTCGCACCTCGGTCTGAGTGATTAGAAGTATCCAACACTCCTGTTGTCAAGGACTTATATTAGAGTGAAACAAACAATTAGGCCACACCTACTGGCGATCATCTGTCACGCTTCTACTTCTTCTAGCTCTGTGTCCTTTGCGCACATATTAAATGATTTTTCCCATAACAATTGCGAGTGAAACGTATCCTACACTATCAATGACAATGACTGTTTGATGTAGGTAACCAACTGCAGGTTAAGTTATTGTGATTAAATAATGATTATAGAAGATCACGGACAAACGAGCGTCAAAACAAAAGCTGTCAGTAAAGTGTCAGATTCTGAGGCAGCAGCGCTAAACTTCAACTGTTGGAATTATTCATGCCTAGTATTTTATATCTAGCATTGCCTATTAATACAAGTTCGTCAACATATGTGACAGCACCGCCCCAACCCCAATGTTCACCCTATCCTAACATACATTAGGCTACTACTCTAGTTGATTATAATCATCTCTGACAAAACAACCATTCGAGCTGGTGATCAGTCGATCACCAGCTCGTATTCAATAGTATTCAACAGTATTCAAAAATCCCTTTCGGTTTACATTGGGCTACACGTAGGACCTGAACTTGTTATGAGAGTTAAGACTTTCTGGGAAATTCCAAAATGCCGTCCTTTAAATGTTCACACACGTGTCCAAACCCTGCCACCAAAAAATGGGTTAGACGGACCCTTACCCATTCTCTTACCTGCACGATACTGTGATTTCAACTTTGGTGGCGGGGATAGACGCGTTGAGCGGGTCGAAGTCTCCTATCGACGCCATGTTCAGAAAACTGTTGTTCATTGTAAAAAAAAAAATAGGTTTCGTCCAGCCTCCTCCCCAACGACACTATCGTAAACTACACCTCCTTTGCTAAAATCGAAAGGGTGCATGTGAGAGCGCGAGGACGGCTCCAAGGCTACTAGCGGCGGGGTGATGTCACTCCACTACAGTGCCAGCGTCACCTACTTGCCTCTGTGCTAGGATGTAGGAATGCCGCGATTAGAATAATATTTCCAGAGCAGTCTGATCCAATCACCAGAAACGGCGCATGCTTGCCTGCGTTTGGTTGTGTGGGGTATTTGTGTCACGTTTAGAGGCAAGACATTAGATCCTGGTGTGAAACCATCATTACTCAGTATGTTTTATCCGTGACCAACTCTCCTAATTTAGCTCTCTGCTGGTGTTTCCTTGGCCAGTCCCTTGGACAAACATCTCTACACACCCCATCATGTGAAAGAGTCATTGTAAGTGATGCCCACAGAGTTCCAGTAAATCACACACACACACCAGTGTTTTTTTCCACTGTAGTTCATGCATCCTTTTACTACTGTTCAACAGTAATCTATATTGACACATGCACAACACAAACATGCTGATGAATATCAATTACATTGAAGGACTAGGACTGGGAGTGAGAAAGAGGGAGTGAGGCAGAGAGAGAAAGCTAGTGCATAACCCTGGGTCACGGAAATGAGAGAATGTGTACTTCCATGTATAATATTGAATTTATTATTCCTTACACTGAGTCTTGTATAACATAATATGTCCTGGGCTCTCAAGTTCCATTCATTGTATATAGTGGGGCAAGTTAACCCTTAGTTCTCAGCGTGAGAAATGCTTGAAATGCATGAGTGTCACGGCGAATGCATGAGACTTGAGAGCCCTGTGTGTTTCGAAACACGTACGTGACTCTCAGCACAATCAATGTGGCTTTCACCGTGGTATTCAATACCTGAGTGTGTGTGTGTGCAAGACAGAGAGATAATTAAAGTGTATGTGCAAGAAGAGAGAGTTAGAATTAAAGAATATTCGTGTCAGAGAGAGAAAGCTAGAGTTTTAGTGTCTGTGAGAGAGAGAGAGAGAGAGAGAGAGAGAGAGAGACAGAAAGAGAAAAAGAAGAGTGGTATGTTTCCTTACAGTTGGAACCAGCCGTCGTCATGGTAAACCTGTTTACTGCCGGGATATCACTGGTTTCCTGAACATAAGGATTTTTAAGTTGCCCTCCCACGAGCCTCCCCTACTCTATACAATCCATCTCTCATTCCATACTTCCTCTGCGACTCCATCCACCCATTCTTTATTGACATGCACCCTCCCCTGAGGATTTATAGCAAATGTGTAGGTGAATCGTGTGGTGGAGGGGTGTCTGATAGAACAAGTTCTTAGACGATTTAATAAAGGTCAATATGTTCAAACTCACATGTGAAAAAAACAAGCACATGCAACACACATGCATGTGCACATACATCCCTGGTTAAATCTATATCCCACAACAGAGCTGTCTCCTGGGTGTGTGTATTGATTGATTGTAGATGATGTGAGGTCCAGGGCCCGGTGATCCAGTACCCTTGGGTCCAGGATGTAAGAGGAGGAAGCAGGGTACAGGCCCTGTGAGAACATGCTGACAGCGCAAGACGTCTGCTTTATTTCAAGAACTCATGCCACGTCCCATCAGGGTTATTCGTCATGGAACTTAGGTGCTATCGGAAATTCTAAATTCCAGGAATACAGTGACAGTACTACCGGGCATGTGTCCACTTATCTCAGTTAAATCAAAATGTAAACAGCGTGTATGCATCTTTAGCTGTTTATTGCTGTAATAACTCTGCGACTGATAGCGACGGAGAGAAAGCGGTTCTTTAATGTAGAGGGGAAACAGGCCTTTCCATGTAACCATATTAAACGTAAACAATCAGTGTCAACTATAAAATGTTAATCCTGTCAAACATGGTTTTTTTTTGTTTTTTTTGAGTGAGTTTTATTTGTTTAGATTGAGCCTGTGGACTATTTGAGATATTAAAACCAATATAGAAATGTCACAATTTCTATCAATAAGTAAACACAATCTTATGAAACGTTTAGAGGAATGTTCGATTATGTCTATGAAAAGAAGAAAACAAGAGTGATAGAGAAGAAAGGGTTTTGTTTCTCTAAACTATATCATACTGCCCCCAGGTGGTAATGTGCCAGTACAGCATCAACAATATGTTGCCAATCCTATGTCCCTGAAGAGAGAAATGACACTGGATACATTACATTTTGACAAATTACATTTATTCTCACACTGCATCTGATGGGAATCAACTACAAAGTCAGAATTTGCTTACAATATATTATTTACATAAAGCTGTGGTCAAGAACACCAATTAAAAATCCCATTATTGGAATACTTGGGTCTAGTCTACACTGCTCAGGAAGTGCTTCTGCTCTCTATCTACAGTATGAGATGAATTACAGGCACTGGTAATACACACTCCCACACAAACAGACACACACACAGCTTTATGGAAAACAATCCATATTGTGCAGGCCAAAGTGCACTCAATCCAGACTTCCAACAATGTTCTCAAAAAGGGTTCAGACAGAAGGACAGTTGGAAACGGAAGATTGGAACTTTGGAAGCGTTGGAACGGAAGAAGTTGTCAATATGTAACCTAAATAAATAAACATTTTACAAAGAACAAAAACGATAAAAAACAGTTCCCGTTTTTCATGATTTGAGTAAGACCACAGAGGAGGTATACTTCAGAAGTACAACAGGAACAGATTAACGACTCGTAATATTTGTTTGCGTATTGGACAGGAAAACATAGCCCTTTGGCCACACAGAATGTCCTACGGAAGGGACAGGTATCACAGTGTTCAAATCAAATCAAACTGGAGAAGATAACAGATATCGGAAACCACGTGACATGACCCACATTGTCGTTGATACGGCCTGACAGGAGTTGTGTTCCTTCATGGTGGGACAAGACGACGTCTATGTGTCTACAGCAGAGGAGACTGAATGTAGTGAGACCCACTCACACCACACCAAGAACCACAGAGGTACGTGTGAATGTGTGTGTATGTGTTCATGTCGTATTGTGGGCTCTTGACAAAGGGAAATGTTGTCTGTTGCAAAGCTTGCCTCTTCTCCCAATGTTTGGCAGTAACTGGGTTGTGAGTCACAGTCCTTCAGTCTTTATCCTTCACCACGACAGATATATCTGAACACACAGCCGGCAGAATATGGATTCTAGGGATTGTGGGTTGTCGAGACCGTCAGTATGAATGTCTTGCTGGTGGTTAGGGAGAGGGATGCTGAGATCACCCTGCTTGAGATGTGTACCAACCCACCTGGTATCTGATTGACATTTCCAGTCCAAATGAAGTCATGGACACAATATGCTTTCACCTATCACCTCGCATCTCATTTGGGAGACGGGGACTTGCTCTACTGAGCATGTGCAGAGTGAGTTTGTTATCGAGTCATGTCCAATCACAGCCGGGAGTTGGTTAGGCTGAGAGGGAATAAGGAATCAGTCGCTGAGCGATCACAGTGCTGGAGATTGCAGGTCTGGTTGTCTGTAGTGGAAAGTGCTAGTTCCTAGTTCTGGTCTTCTCCCGGAGTCCAGTTCTATCAGTGGACCATCTTCCTTCTGTGCACCTTAGGCCTGCCAAATCTTCACTGTCCGGTCACTGTTACACACACACACACACACACACACACACACACACACACACACACACACACACACACACACACACACACACACAATTTTAGGAAGCAGAAACGTAAAGAAGCAAAGCCGTATAGTAACCCCACAGTTGATCTGCTTCCACTCACTCTGACGCTGTGAAGACATGGCTGCTGTTGGTAGCCAAACCGTTGATGGGGCTGTCGTGTCCCCTCACCTCCCCTAGGGGTGCCAGAGAGTCAGCGTTCCAGAGACGCAGCAGCCCCCCTCTGCAGGCACTGAGCAGCACTGGGCTGCCAGGCACCACCCCCAGAGCACTCACCCAGTCTGCATGGGCGCCCGACACCTGCTGTTTGGAGGGAACGCACCGTGTCAGCGGAGGAGGACGCGAGAGCCCTCAACGTCGCCAGCGCACACAAACACCAAGGCGCCACGCGTGCAAAGAAGGGTTGGCAAGTTAAAGGTGTGCTGTGTTGTATTCTTACATATATTCAACTGACAGCTGATAACGTCTTCACAGCGCGCCCATATCAGAAGCGTTTCACACACTTCACATATCACACACCTGTCACATACCTATACTGTTTCTGAGCCATGTAAAGCATGTATCATGACAGCTCCCTCAGGAGTCCCTGTGGGCTCTTCACGTGTGTGAGGGAGAGCAGGCTACCTGCAGCAGGCGTTTGCTGGTCAGGTCCCATCTCTTGATGCAGGCGTCTCTGGAGCCGGTGTACAGGCTGTCTCCCTGCACCAGCAGGCCCTCCAGGCCCTCCTGGTGGGCAGGCTCGAAGCTGTGGCAGGACGTCACGCTGCCCTGGGCCCCCTCAGCCACCTCGAACATCTGGAACACATGCAGGGACACACACATGTACACACACAGGCACACGTACATACACACACACACACAGGCACATGTGTGAGGGAGGACAGGCGCACACACACACCTACACGTGCCAGATGGCAGGAGTGGTCAGGTCGTGGTGCGTGTACCTTGATGTGGTGGTCCTTGGAGCCTGTGAAGACCACATCCTGACCGTTCCCCATCTGGTCCACCGTGAGGCACATGACCGCACCCAGGTGGCCGGTCAGCTTCCCCGTCGACACAAACCTGCCGAGGGCACAGCAGGAGGTCAGGACGCCACCAGTACAGTTTACAGTTCTAACCAGCTCAGAAAAGTAGCCTTTTACCACACACCTACAAGTGATTTATAACACTACACAAAATCAGTTTACTAACATGAGCTTATCATCCTCAAAGTCAGAAGTAAACACGAGTCAGAACTAGACAGTGTCACAACTGACTGTTAAACAGTTAGGATCCCTGTCTAAGCTACTCTGCTGTATCAGTGTTGAAGCCCAGGCGTTTGGTTCCAGCCTCCTTACTTCCTCAGGTCCCACATGCGGACAGAGTTCCCCGAGGCTGCGTACAGGAAGGACCCCGTGGGGTTCAGAGAGATCTGGTTGATCTGGTTCTCTCCTGGGGGGATCGTCAGGGACTTCAGAGACGCACAGCTGCCCCCTGTGGACACCTGGCCTGAAGACCTGGAGAACACACACACACAAACACATTAGGATAGCGTCAGTATTAGGACACACTAAGATCACAGTGTGTATGTGAAGGCATATGAGCAGGAGAACTCACGTGAGTGTGCGTATACACTTGGCTGAGTCTCTGATGTCCCAGACCTTGATGTAGGCGGTGGAGACGGTGAACACGAGGCTGGAACAGTAGCGGACTGACAACACACTGCTGGGGTGTTCACCCAGAGACATGATCTCCTGCCCGGTCACCAAGTTCCACACCTTACACGTACGGTCTGAAACACACAAACACACACACAGTTTCATAACAGCGTCATAGTAAATTGCCTGTGATCCACAGACAAGGTGAGTGATGGTCAGGCAGGAGGACTCAGTATGTATTACTTGATACTTTATTTCACACGGTACAACGGAAACACAGAACCAAGGGTGGAGGCGGAGGCAGCAGATTAACAGAAAGCAACCTGTGTCGCACTAACAAAGCAGAGTGCAGCGATATCCTGATTAAATAGCCCGCTCTGCTAAGGTGTGCCCCTACTGCGTGATATGACGCGCTGCTAGTGACACGCGAGAGAGAGAGAGAGAGAGAGAGAGAGAGAGAGAGAGAGAGAGAGAGAGAGAGAGAGAGAGAGAGAGAGAGAGAGAGAGAGAGAGATGGACCTTTAGAGCCGGTGAAGAGCAGGTCGTCCGTGGCGTCCACACAGAGGACAGGTTTGGTGTGGCCCTCAGCCACGTGGACACACTGCAGCCTGGCTGCCCGGCTGCCTCTGGGGGCCGACACTGGGTTGATCACCCCCCTGGGGAGGAAACAGGAGCCACTTACATTTAGTACATGTAGTCATTTAGCAGACGCTCTTATCCAGAGCGACTTACAGTAAGTACAGGGACATTCCCCCCGAGGCAAGTAGGGTGAAGTGCCTTGCCCAAGGACACAACGTCATTTGACACGGCCTGGAATCGAACTGTCAACCTTCAGACTACTAGCCCGATTCCCTCACCGCTCAGCCACCTGACTCCCTACCAGGTTAGGTCACCACAATCTGTCCATACAGCTCTGCTGTTATCGTTCAAGTGTTGGACCGATGAGCAGATAGGTGTGACAAGACTGAGATAGAAGACTTACCTGTGACCTTCGAATACTGGAGACTCGTCCAATCTTCAATACAAACACAGAAAGTCAATTTACTTACGGGGGGGAAAACATCAAAGAAGGTTCAGAATAATTTGTATTCAGATGAGTTAACTTAGTTGCTCAGTGTTATACTACTCGCTCAGGTGGGCATGCAGTGGCAGTGAGGACAGTCCCAGCGCTCTTACAGTGGTTTGGTGTCCGAGCCTTTGGCCTTGGCCTCCAGGACAGGGGCCGTGTGTGAAGGGGGAGGTGTGGGCGAGATGGCGGGCGTGTGTGGGGGGGGCGTGGGGGTGTGTGTGGGCGTGTGTCCCCTCTCCAGCATCCTTCTGCGGGTCAGAGGGGAACGCTCCAGAGACCTCTTCTCAGAACCTGTGGGAGACCTGGCTCCAGACCTGCACAGGAGGCGGGGGGGAAGGGGAAGATATAGAGTCAGAGAGAAATAGACAGGAAATTTTCATTTAGTCATTTAGCAGACGCTCTTATCCAGAGCGACTTACAGTAAGTACAGGGACATTCCCCCCGAAGCAAGTAGGGTGAAGTGCCTTGCCCAAGGACACAATGTCATTTGGCACGGCTGGGAATCAAACTGGCAACCTTCAGATTACTAGCCCGACTCCCTCACCACTCAGCCATCTGACTCCCTTTTAAATAGACGGGAAGTGGCACTAAGGGGCATGGCAAGAGGGGGCCTGCAGGGGGGAAATACTGAGGGGGGTGAGGAAGGGGCAGCATCTGAACATTAGAGGCAGGTGAGGGTGTAACTGGACAGACTTACAGGCCAGCTATCCTGGCAGACTGGGCCGAGGGGGAGACAGTGATGTCCCTGTCAAGGGGGAGTCCGGCCGCGGCCCCCATCTCCCCTCCCCCATCCTGACTCCCCCCCAGCCCCAGGGCCAGCAGGGGGGAGGAGAAGTCCCCTGTGGGGGAGTCGCAGGAGGGCTCCCCTGAGCTGGCGTACAGCAGCTCCATCTGAGTCGTGGTCCGCCTGCGGGCCTGTGGGGGCGATTGGTCAAAGGAGTCAGTCAACCAATCAATCAACTACTTTTTCAATCAATTATGAGCTCGGCCTATCAGTGCAGTGGCACTTGATCCAGTACCTTGCTCCTGGGCCTGGACTCTCCACACAGCTTCATCAGGTCAGACGCCAGCGAGCTGGGAACATGGACGAGCAGTTTTAACCTTCAGCCTCCATCACTGTCCTACTGCCTGGTCAAGGCTTTGAGTCATGCTGGAATTACTTTAACCAGCTTCAGACTCTTAGTATTCACACATTTATTTATTAGATTGTTTGACAGGGACAATGCAGTTAAACATAGCTACAGAGCAAAGTTTGCAGCTGATGTGATGCACATAGAGTTTCTAGCAAAAGCTAATTTTCAACTCCCGTCCCTGGATGAGCCTTTCTACAATAGCACATAATAAAAACAATATACAATTTTAAAAATACAGAATAAGAAAATACACATTCAGAACACACACATTCTAGGAACTAATTCGAAGGGTACACAATGCAATTGTACTAATTGAAAACTCATTCACGCATGACGAGGACATTTACCTTCCCTCTGCAGCAGGACTGGGTGTGGAGTCATCACCACTGCTTTCATCTCCGTTTTCTGGTCCAAGGTAACACCAGGAGGAACATACACAGTACCGGGTTACAGACTGCTCCAACAGCTTTACAACACAACATCTCGTCTAAACAATAAAACTGCATCCTGCATGTAGAAAATCATAACTTACTACTGGAATCAATCATCTACAACCATAACTTTTAACATAGACCCTTTGCATGTTCTGAGAGTAGGCAGTGTTTTCCAGACTCATACAGTTTGGGTTTCAGTTCTGAATTTCACACACACACAGGTCAGAGGTCATACGTCTAGTATAGTGCAACGAGGTATGAGCTAGGTGAGATTAAGGCCAAGATCAAATAAAACCAGTTTTATTAGTCTGATGCAGTCCCTCCATGTGCATAGTCTTGTGGCGTCCATCTTGACAGGGTACAGTAGTAGTGAGTGGGAAGGGAGGGCAGGGTTACAGGTTTAGGATGGATATATACACCACACCAGCCAACATTTTAAGCTATTTTAGAATGTTTGCAAATAGCCTAAAATATATAATATGTAAAAAATATGTCCTGGCTGTTGGACATGAGCTCAGCTTTAGACTAGTACTAATCTGTAGTAGTCAGATCCTCATAGGCGTCTGACTGGTAGTTATCCACAGAGACAGAGAGAGAGAGAGTAGGGGGCACACACTCTCATGCACCTCATGGCATTGTTATTTCAATAACCGGGTTAGTCTCTGATGAAGGAGGGAGGCTGGGGGAGGCTGTGGAGGCTGGATGGGGGGGGGGGGGGGGGGGGGGAGTGCCATGCTCTCTGGGACAGTACTGTGCCAGTCTCAATTACTTACCCACTGCTAGGTAACCTAGCTCTGTTTTAATACAGCCAGACAGAAAAACAAAACAACAAAGAAACCAAAATCAGACGTCAAACCAAAGGTGCAAGACCGCTCACTTTATCTTCCAGTTCAGCCTCAGGTCTCTCTCGTTAATGGTCTGCTGTTTCCTTCATCAATTAGTACTTCCTTGTTTTAATCAATTCCAAAGACACAAACAAGTAAATTGTGTTCTGTTGAACTTTTCCAGAGAGCAATAAATCTATACCGAGGCTGAACGCAAAATAAAGTGAAGATGAAGAGGTGGTTGAGCGAGTGAGTGTGTGTGTGTGTGTGTGAGTGTGTGTGAGTGTGTGTGAGTGTGTGAGTGTGTGTGTGAGTGTGTGTGAGTGTGTGAGTGTGTGTGAGTGTGTGAGTGTGTGTGAGTGTGTGTGAGTGTGTGAGTGTGTGTGTGAGTGTGTGTGAGTGTGTGAGTGTGTGTGTGAGTGTGTGTGAGTGTGTGAGTGTGTGTGTGTACCTTGCAGAGCGTTCCCCAGCAGAGCGTCCAGCTCAGGGTTCAGCTCAGCCTTCTCCTTCAGCATGTGGAACAGCAGCTGGTTCTGGGTGGCGCTGTTGATCTCTGTCTGCTTCAGTCTGCCCTCCATCACCTTCACCTGAGACTCCTTCTGAGCAGCCTGGAGACCCTAGGGTTGGAGGCGGGTTAGACACACGCTCGCACACGCCAAATATAGTCACACACACGTGGACTCAGCACAGCGCTTAATTGCACACACAGACACATGGGAAAAAGGTACCTTGTTGATTGCCATGGAGATGAAATGGTCCAGGAGGAAGCGAGCCTCGGATAGGTTACATGAGCTGATCACCGCAATGATGTCCACCGTGTCACCTTCCTCCTACAGAGCAGCACATTCATCATCATCCTCCTCCTCCTCTTTATGATCCTCATCATCATCCCCCTCCTCATCCTCACACCTTGGCCTCCTCCATCTGCATGATGTTGGCCTGGCACTCTGCGATGTTGTCGTTGATGTAGTCGATGTTGGCGCTCAGAGACTCCAGCTCCTCGTTCAGAGAGCCCAGGGACCGGTCAGCATCGGCCCCCTCCGTGGCCAGCTTCTCCCTCCTCCTGGAGACCTTCTCCCTGCGCCTGGTCAGGTCCTCACGTTGCTGGGAGAAGGACGGGGGGGGGGGGGGGGGGGGGGGGGCAGAGGCCATGAAGTCACTGAGCCTACATTACAGCCTGATGCAAACTTTAGTTTAGGTAAACACAAACTGTAGCCCTCATCAAGGTCTCCACATTGAGGATTTGCTGTGGGTGGTGAAGATCCTGGTGTCAGTCACGTGACTGAACTGTGATTGGCTACCTTGAGGAGACGGTTCATGTCGGCCTCCATGTTGGAGATGGTCATCCTCTGCATGATGATGTCGATGACGCGGCGCTCCAGAGACTGCCACTTGGCCCGGGCTGTCCTGGTGGAGTAGGCACTGCCCATCCTCACTGGAGACTTCCTGCTGCACGGGGCAACATAGAGGTCACACACACACACAGGGAAATATGTACACACACAGGACATTGACAGGTACACACACAGGCGAGCTGGTGTCTGTACCTGGTGCCGTTGGGGGCCGTGATCCCAGCAGGGTGGAGCCTCCCCAGGGTGGGGGAGGGGCGGTGGGAGAGCTCCTGGAGGGGCTCTGGCAGGCTCACCTTCCTGCTCACCTTCCCTGAGGCCGGCCTGGCCTGGCGTCTCAGAGCAGTCACCTGGAGGACACACAGCTGGTGAGGCCCACCATCCCAACCTCACAGGCAGAAAGAGGCTCAAGCCTGTCGTTAACTCCCAACTACAGCACTACCTCCAGCCCAGGCCCCAGCACCAGACCCCAGCCTCAGCCCTCAGCCCCCGGCCACAGCCTCAGCCCCCAGCCCGGCCCCCAACCTCAGCCCCCAGCCTCAAGCCTCGGCCCCAGCCTCACCTCCTCAGTCTTCCTCCTCAGGATGAGCTCCTGCTGCCTCCTCTGAGCCTCCATCTGTCTGAGCTGGTGCTCCTGCCTGCGCTGGTCCTTCTTCAGAGAGGCGATCTCCCTGTTCCTCCGGCACTCTGACACCCTGCTCTTCTCCTGCTGCTCCTTCATCTGACGCATCAGACCCACCTGAGGAACACACCGGACATGACCATCACACGCCACATGTTTACACTACACCAGACCATGTGACCATGTGACCACGTATCTCCCCTACCTTGGTCTTCTTCATCTCCGTCACGTCCTGCTGCAGTTTCTTCAGCTGCTTCTCGTACTGCGACTGGTTCTTCAGCAGGCGCCCGTGCTCTTTCTGCGCCGACTGCAGCTTCTGCATCTCCTTGTTCATGGAGCTCAGCTTCTTCTCGTACTCCGCCTTGATCTTCTTAGCCTTCTCCTCCGTGCAGGTCTCCACAGAGCCTGGGGGGGCAGTGTGTCGTTCCAGAGTGTGGTTGTAAACGTGTGTGTGTATATAGTTCCACAGTGTGCATGTGTGTGTACATAGTTCCACAGTGTGCATGTGTGTGTGTATAGTTCCATAGTGTGTGTGTGTGTGTGTATATAGTTCCACAGTGTGCATGCGTGTGTGTATAGTTCCACAGTGTGTGTGTGTTGCGTACCCATGTTGTGCAGCACCCTGTCCCTCTCCAGCTGGGTGTCTCTGATCTTGCTGTGCAGCATCATCAGCTTCTGCTCGTACTGCTGTTTGAGCGTGTGCAGGCGACGCTGACTGTTCTCCAGCTCGTCAATCAGCTTCTGCTTGATGGCAATCTCACACGTGATGTTGGCCAGGTCCGCCTGGAAGTTCTCTGTCCACACACACACACACACAGATGTAAGGACACATTGACACCCAGTACTAATCGCACAGACACACCTCCACAGACTCCTCCTCCCACAGACAGAGAACACACATGTACCTTTCTCATCCAGTTCAGAGTCCGACTCGTCGGAACTGTCCTCTGCCTCCATCTCATAGTCCTCTTCCTCTGCCTCTGCCTCGTCTCCTTCCTCATGGTCACTAGTCTCCTGTTCACACACACACACACACACACACACACACACACACACACTCTTGGCATAAGAAGAGGGTTGCCTGATCCCTGATCATGAACAGTAATTCATAAAGGATGTTGGACATACCGCCTCCGGCTCCTCACTGCCTCTCTCCTGCTCGTTGTCTGGGACCTCCTTGATCACACTGCAACACAGACATGCTGACGTTACACATCCATCCCCCCCACAGGAGCACGACAAGGTTTATTCACACAAGGATCAATTAACTGTAAACAATACATCCGGTTAGAACCTTGATCAGAACTCAAATCTGTGGTGTTGGTTAGGAGAATCACCCTTGGGGACAGTGTTAGTAAATGATTGAGTCCGGTCACCGATTGTGGCTCTGGGCCACCAGCAGCACTAAGGAGGGTTTGGGAGATGCTAGGGAAGGTAGGTCAATGGTGCGGCACAGTAGCTAGGTAACTTCAGCACAGCTAGGCAGGTGATTGGTTTAGATGTTCTGGTTACAGGGATTGACAAAGCACAGAGCGTAGGGGTGAGGAGGGGTGAAGTGAGAGATTGTGAGTTGGCTCCCCCACCTCAGGACTGACAATTACCTGAAGGAGCAAAGGCTATGTTAGTTAGGAGAGGGATTAGTTAGGCTTGAGAGGGAGGAGCAAAAATATACACACAATACTATAAGAGGAGGGGGGGGGGAGAGAGAGAGAGAGAGAGAGAGAGGGGGGGGGGGTGGTTCAAACCTGGCAGGTTTAAACTCCTCCTGGTGGCTTCTATCCAAAAGCAGCAGTCTTGTGGGTCAAAGGTCGGAAATGATGGGGGGGGCAGGGATGAAGATGAAGGTGGGGGTGAGGATGAGGATGGAGGCAGGTTATCCAAGAGGAGAGAGAGAGAAAGAGAGGGAGAGAGAGCGGCAGAAGACAGACCAGGTGAGCTTCAGAGTGTGACACTGTTACCGTCCGCTGGATCATACGGTGTCTTTCTACGACTGATCTAAGGCTACAGGACTGCTGCCAACACAGCGAGCCGATGCCACCAGACCAAAGAAGGAAACAGAGAGAATGGGAGAGCTAGAGAAGGATATGGAGAGTGAGCGAGGGGAGAGAAAGGGACCCGTGTGGATCTGGAACATGATGGAGCTTGTTAAAAACTCATCATCATAACTGTTGTCATATTTGGGTGATTAGAGGAGACATTGGGAGGGCAGAGCCTAATTACCCACAACACACCAGGACATGCTTCCTCACCCTGGCAACAGTGCAAATCCCCCTGGCCCCTCACCAGTCTCCTCTAACCCCCCACGTCACCTCCGTCCAACTAACAGTCTCAGACGGATTAAAGGCTTTGTTCAAAGATAAACTAATGTCTAGTTTACTGGGTGTGTTTGCATGGTTGTATGGGAACATATATGTATATATACTACACATAGCTTGAAACCATAAATAACAATTTAAAATCACAACACAACAGTTCACAAAGGGCACCATGGCAATGGACAATAACAATATACACACACAGAGAGAGAGGCGCCACAACAACAACCGGCTACAGTGCAGACTTCACCTCTTTTTCTTCTTCCTCTCTTTCTTCTTGAGTTTCTCCAGGTCTTTCTTGGCAAGTTCGATGACGTCGTTGGCCTCTCTCTCCGGGGCGAGGAGGGCGGGGCCTCCGTAAAGGGAGGAGCGCGTGGAGGCGCGGGAGAGGTTCTTCCGAAGACCCTCGTTGACCGCCTCGCTCTCCAACAGCTTGGCTCTAGGCGGTTGAAGAGGACACCCACGTCAGCATACAGGGCTGTCACACAGCCAGCGCCCAGCGGTCACAGTACAGTTGTGTTTATAGAAACACTGCTGCGGTGCATTTTACCTGAGCTCCTCAATCTCTTTGATGTAGTTCTGAATCATGTTCCCAATTTCCTCATTGCCCTCACCTGGAAACAGGACACAAAATGAGCTTAGATTCAAAAAAACTCTTCACTGAGCATTTGGCCCCGTCCCTCTCCCACCAAATGCTTCCAAAACACTCCTCCCCCAATCTCCCCTGGTCCTCCCCACCTCCCCAGTGCTGCGTCCCCACAGGAGGCGTACCTGCCCTGGCCAGGGTCTGGTTGACCTGGTCAGACACCATCTGTGTGAGCCTGGCTCTCTGGGCGTCGATGGTCTCCTGCATGGCCTTCACCCTCACCCTCAGGTTGCTGTTCTCCGTCTGCAGCATGGAGTTCTCCTGGACCAGGTCGTTCATGCCCTCCATGCCGTCCTCACCCATCGTACGCTTGCCCTGCTCAGGAGAGACACGGGGGAGAGCAGGCGTCACATTCACCCAGGAAGTAGAATACTCCATAGAACACTCAGGAAGTAGAATACTCCATAGAACACTCAGGAAGTAGAATACTCCATAGAACACTCAGGAAGTAGAATACTCCATAGAACACTCAGGAAGTAGAATACTCCAGAGAACACTCAGGAAGTAGAATACTCCAGAGAACACTCAGGAAGTAGAATACTCCAGAGAACACTCAGGAAGTAGAATACTCCAGAGAACACTCAGGAAGTAGAATACTCCAGAGAACACTCAGGAAGTAGAATACTCCAGAGAACACTCAGGAACTGCAGCTGATTCAACAGTGATGGTAAATGTACTTGATTAAATCTGTTCTCCCTCTATTCCTCGACCACAACCTCAATACCTTCCTCTCTCTTCCTCTCCATCCCCCCTTCCATCCCACCTCCATCCCACCTCCATCCCTCCATCTCTCCCTCCCTCCCTCTCACCGTCCTGTACTCCATCAGCTCCATCTGCAGCCGGGCTATCTCAGTGCGCAGGGCGCTGATCTGCTGGCTGGCTTTGTCCTGGTTCACTATCACCTTGTTCTTGATGTTCCTGGCTCGGTTAGCGTACTTCAGGGAGTTCAAGGTTTCCATGAAGTCACGGTCAGACGGGCTGATACATGCTATCATCACCGTTTGGCTGTGAAAACACACACACAACATGCACGTAAGAAAGCAATCATTTGACTATAGGAATAATTACAATTGACAATTGTGAGACTAAGTAGGCTAGATTATCAGGGATGATGATCAAGGCACAATTGCATATTTAATTTACAGCATATACAGTAGGTTTCCACAATTCATTTCTTTCCACCAGTGGGGTAGAACATAGGAGCAGCGGACAGGAAGTTCAGAACGGCAAACAGGAAGTGAGACATACCTGTTTCCTCCCAGGGAGTCCTGTAACAGCCGTGTGAGTTTGGAGTCTCTGTAGGGCACGTGGCTCGACCTCTTGCTCCTATCTCCCAGAGCACTGATCACGTTCCCCAGGGCGAGCTACATCCCACAGGACAGATAGGAGAGAGAGAGAGAGAATGGATGTTTGGAAAGAGGATTCTGGCGGGAGTTGATGAGAAAGTTGTCAATGGAAGGTGACCATGCTATGGGTTGCTCCAGAGTCTTTCATTCATTTCAACAGGGGGAATGTCCCTGTACTTACTGTAAGTCGCTCTGGATAAGAGCGTCTTCTAAATGACTAAATGTAAATGTAACAAAAATATGGCCATGACATGTTCCAACCAGCAGGGGGCAGTGTCACTCCTATATAAAGCTCTAGCTACCAAGATAACAGGTGGATCCCAAATATGACCAGTTACTGTACAAGTGCCCACTATGCAACTCTGGCTAGCACTTAAAACTGTCTAACACAAAGTGTTCAGACCAGTCTGGCCCGGTCCAGTCCAGTTAAGACCAAACTAGTCCAGACCAAACCAGACTAGTCCAGTTCAGTCCTGTCGTACCAGTCCACAGTTGATGGAAATGCCCTCCTTGGCTCGGTCCCCTGTGGCCCCAGTCCTCTTCAGCCTCTCAGAACCTGCCAGGTCCACAAAGTGGAACTTAGCCGTCAGCGTCTCAAACTCGTTCATCTCTGACGAGCCGTTGGCCAGGCGGTTGTCTGTCTCGTTGTCCTGGAGAGCAGATCACAGGAGAAGGGATTAGAAAAGTACAAAACAGACAGCAGGGAGATACTGCAAACAAGCTAGCCTCCGACTCATGTTCAGTAAGACGTCAGTTAGTCAACGACTTTTAATAGTGCATATTGACCACAAGTACAGAGGCTCATTGTAGCTGTGGATAAAGGCTGTGTCGTTGGGGGATGAGGGGGAGTGGAGAGTGATATCATGCCCAGCTGTGATCTGGTCCTGGGGAGCTGTGTGTGGGAGGTTGGGCAGCCCTGGTTCTGGTTGGCTCCAGTCCGGAGACCTCCAGCAGGCTCCAGCGTTGTGGAGCCTGTGTGTGTGATGTGTGTGTGTGTGATGTGTATGTGACGCGGGAGTGCCCCGTACGTTGTCGGGTGCGCAGACGCGGACTTGGCACAGGTGGATGGTAAAGATGGCGTGGGAGCGGGAGCTCTGGGCGTTCATCTGAGTGCTGGCCGTCGAACGACACAGAGCGCCCAGCTTCAGACACTGCATCATCTGTTAGAGGAGGAGGGAGGGAGGGAGGGAGGGAGGGAGGGAGGGAGGAGGGAGGGAGGGAGGGAGGGAGGGAGGAGGTAGGAAAATGGCTTCTTAGCTCCATGAGAAACTTTCGTTTGCTTGATGATAAACATTTATGCCCATTACTTTCACACGAGAAAACCACATTTTCTCCTTGTCCCACTGGTACAGACTACAGGCTCATGATCTGCTTTCATCTCTCCCCCCTCGGCCGTACTGCTCCTGGGTGTGACTGGCTCTGACCTCAGCCTCTGAGGCGATGGTGCGGGTGGTGACCCCCACAGTGTAGATGCCTCCAGTGGCGTCCTCGTGGATCTTGACGTGGGACTTCTGCTTCCTGGCCTCCATGTCTCTGGTGGAGTCGAACAGGTCCAGCACCTCCTCGTTGTAGAGCTGGAGGGAGAGTAGGGCCAGGAACACGGGAAGTCAGGACTTGCAGTAGCAACAAGGTACTAACAACGATGAAAAAAACTACCATAACATAGAATGCATAGTTTACCAAATTCAGTTTTGCTACTATTAAAGATCACAATGCTCTTTCAAGATCATCATCTACTGCCTAACCTGGGAAGGTCCTTAGCCCTAGTCTCTATACTACCAGCACTGTGCTAAGCTTCGTACAGTACCTCCAGGAACTGGGCGTTGATTTTGAACTCGGGGCACTGGTCTTCCCTGCTCCGAGGCCGCCTGCTTGCGCTCCTCAATGCCCCGGAACAGGTGGCTGACCGCCCGCGGGATGATGCCCAGCTCATCCTCACCAACGCTCACCGTCAAACCCTGTGCCCATGGTGTACGTCTTCCTGAACCAGTCTGCAGGGGAGACGGAGGATGGGAAGGGGAGAGAGAGAGAGAGAGAGAGAGAGAGAGAGAGAGAGAGAGAGAGAGAGAGAGAGGAGAGAGAGAGAGAGAGAGAGAGAGAGAGGAGAGAGAGAGGAGAGAGAGAGAGAGAGAGAGAGAGAGAGAGAGGGAGAGGAGAGAGAGAGAGAGGAGAGAGAGAGAGAGAGAGAGAGAGAGAGAGAGAGAGAGAGAGAGAGAGAGAGAGAGAGAGAGGAAAAAAGAG